>NW_026611840.1:0-107066 GCF_023638135.1 Falco biarmicus | reverse complement strand
TTGTGCATGGGGTGTGTTTGGAACATTTTGTCACCAGCCGAGTCCAAAATTCAGCGATTCCCCATCTCAGCCCAGAAAGCAGGTAGAACAAGTTTTGTGGTGCCTTTCAGCTGCCTACCGGGGTAGTGTAAAAACTACCAACAGTACTCATTTCTGGCACCTTCCCCGGTGGAGTTGTGCATGGGGTGTGTTTGGAACATTTTGTCACCAGCCGAGTCCAAAATTCAGCGATTCCCCATCTAAGCCCAGAAAGCAGGTAGAACAAGTTTTTTGGTGCCTTTCAGCTGCCTACCGGGGTAGTGTAAAAACTACAAACAGAACTCGTTTCTGGCACCTTCCCCGGTGGAGTTGTGCATGGGTGTGTTTGGAACATTTTGTCACCAGCCGAGTCCAAAATTCAGCGATTCCCCATCTCAGCCCAGAAAGCAGGTAGAACAAGTTTTGTGGTGCCTTTCAGCTGCCTACCGGGGTAGTGTAAAAACTACCAACAGTACTCGTTTCTGGCACCTTCCCCGGTGGAGTTGTGCATGGGGTGTGTTTGGAACATTTTGTCACCAGCCGAGTCCAAAATTCAGCGATTCCCCATCTCAGCCCAGAAAGCAGGTAGAACAAGTTTTGTGGTGCCTTTCAGCTGCCTACCGGGGTAGTGTAAAAACTACCAACAGAACTCGTTTCTGGCACCTTCCCCGGTGGAGGTGTGCATGGGGTGTGTTTGGAACATTTTGTCACCAGCCGAGTCCAAAATTCAGCTATTCCCCATCTCAGCCCAGAAAGCAGGTAGAACAAGTTTTGTGGTGCCTTTCAGCTGCCTACCGGGGTAGTGTAAAAACTACCAACAGAACTCGTTTCTGGCACCTTCCCCGGTGGAGTTGTGCATGGGGTGTGTTTGGAACATTTTGTCAGCAGCCGAGTCCAAAATTCAGCTATTCCCCATCTCAGCCCAGAAAGCAGGTACAACAAGTTTTGTGGTGCCTTTCAGCTGCCTACCGGGGTAGTGTAAAAACTACCAAGAGAACTCGTTTCTGGCACCTTCCCCGGTGGAGTTGTGCATGGGGTGTGTTTGGAACATTTTGTCACCAGCCGAGTCCAAAATTCAGCGATTCCCCATCTCAGCCCAGAAAGCAGGTAGAACAAGTTTTGTGGTGCCTTTCAGCTGCCTACCGGGGTAGTGTAAAAACTACCAACAGTACTCATTTCTGGCACCTTCCCCGGTGGAGTTGTGCATGGGGTGTGTTTGGAACATTTTGTCACCAGCCGAGTCCAAAATTCAGCGATTCCCCATCTAAGCCCAGAAAGCAGGTAGAACAAGTTTTTTGGTGCCTTTCAGCTGCCTACCGGGGTAGTGTAAAAACTACAAACAGAACTCGTTTCTGGCACCTTCCCCGGTGGAGTTGTGCATGGGGTGTGTTTGGAACATTTTGTCACCAGCCGAGTCCAAAATTCAGCGATTCCCCATCTCAGCCCAGAAAGCAGGTAGAACAAGTTTTGTGGTGCCTTTCAGGTGCCTACCGGGGTAGTGTAAAAACTACCAACAGTACTCGTTTCTGGCACCTTCCCCGGTGGAGTTGTGCATGGGGTGTGTTTGGAACATTTTGTCACCAGCCGAGTCCAAAATTCAGCGATTCCCCATCTCAGCCCAGAAAGCAGGTAGAACAAGTTTTGTGGTGCCTTTCAGCTGCCTACCGGGGTAGTGTAAAAACTACCAACAGAACTCGTTTCTGGCACCTTCCCCGGTGGAGTTGTGCATGGGGTGTGTTTGGAACATTTTGTCACCAGCCGAGTCCAAAATTCAGCTATTCCCCATCTCAGCCCAGAAAGCAGGTAGAACAAGTTTTGTGGTGCCTTTCAGCTGCCTACCGGGGTAGTGTAAAAACTACCAACAGAACTCGTTTCTGGCACCTTCCCCGGTGGAGTTGTGCATGGGGTGTTTTTGGAACATTTTGTCACCAGCCGAGTCCAAAATTCAGCTGTTCCCCATCTCTAGCCCAGGAAGCAGATAAGAACCGGTTTTATGGTGCCTTTCAGCTGCCTACCGGGGTAGTGTAAAAACTACCAACAGAACTCGTTTCTGGCACCTTCCCCGGTGGAGTTGTGCATGGGGTGTGTTTGGAACATTTTGTCACCAGCCGAGTCCAAAAGTCAGCGATTCCCCATCTCAGCCCAGAAAGCAGGTACAACAAGTTTTGTGGTGCCTTTCAGCTGCCTACCGGGGTACTGTAAAAACTACCAAGAGAACTCGTTTCTGGCACCTTCCCCGGTGGAGTTGTGCATGGGGTGTGTTTGGAACATTTTGTCACCAGCCGAGTCCAAAATTCAGCGATTCCCCATCTCAGCCCAGAAAGCAGGTAGAACAAGTTTTGTGGTGCCTTTCAGCTGCCTACCGGGGTAGTGTAAAAACTACCAACAGTACTCGTTTCTGGCACCTTCCCCGGTGGAGTTGTGCATGGGGTGTGTTTGGAACATTTTGTCACCAGCCGAGTCCAAAATTCAGCGATTCCCCATCTCAGCCCAGAAAGCAGGTAGAACAAGTTTTGTGGTGCCTTTCAGCTGCCTACCGGGGTAGTGTAAAAACTACCAACAGAACTCGTTTCTGGCACCTTCCCCGGTGGAGTTGTGCATGGGGTGTGTTTGGAACATTTTGTTACCAGCCGAGTCCAAAATTCAGCCGTTCCCCATCTCAGCCCAGAAAGCAGGTAGAACAAGTTTTGTGGTGCCTTTCAGCTGCCTACCGGGGTACTGTAAAAACTACCAACAGAACTCGTTTCTGGCACCTTCCTCGGTGGAGTTGTGCATGGGGTGTGTTTGGAACATTTTGTCACCAGCCGAGTCCAAAATTCAGCGATTCCCCATCTCAGCCCAGAAAGCAGGTAGAACAAGTTTTGTGGTGCCTTTCAGCTGCCTACCGGGGTAGTGTAAAAACTACCAACAGAACTCGTTTCTGGCACCTTTGCGGGTGGAGTTGTGCATGGGGTGTATTTGGAACATTTTGTCACCAGCCGAGTCCAAAACTCAGCGATTCCCCATCTCAGCCCAGAAAGCAGGTACAACAAGTTTTGTGGTGCCTTTCTCTTGCCTACCGGGGTAGTGTAAAAACTACCAACAGAACTCGTTTCTGGCACCTTCCCCGGTGGAGTTGTGCATGGGGTGTGTTTGGAACATTTTGTTACCAGCCGAGTCCAAAATTCAGCCGTTCCCCATCTCAGCCCAGAAAGCAGGTAGAACAAGTTTTGTGGTGCCTTTCTCTTGCCTACAGGGGTAGTGTAAAAACTACCAACAGAACTCGTTTCTGGCACCTTCCCCGGTGGAGTTGTGCATGGGGTGTGTTTGGAACATTTTGTCAGCAGCCGAGTCCAAAATTCAGCGATTCCCCATCTCAGCCCAGAAAGCAGGTAGAACAAGTTTTGTGGTGCCTTTCAGCTGCCTACCGGGGTAGTGTAAAAACTACCAACAGAACTCGTTTCTGGCACCTTCCCCGGTGGAGTTGTGCATGGGGTGTGTTTGGAACATTTTGTCACCAGCCGAGTCCAAAATTCAGCGATTCCCCATCTCAGCCCAGAAAGCAGGTACAACAAGTTTTGTGGTGCCTTTCAGCTGCCTACCGGGGTAGTGTAAAAACTACCAAAAGAACTCGTTTCTGGCACCTTTGCGGGTGGAGTTGTGCATGGGGTGTATTTGGAACATTTTGTCAGCAGCCGAGTCCAAAACTCAGCGATTCCCCATCTCAGCCCAGAAAGCAGGTAGAACAAGTTTTGTGGTGCCTTTCAGCTGCCTACCGGGGTAGTGTAAAAACTACCAACAGAACTCATTTCTGGCACCTTTGCCGGTGGAGCTGTGCATGGGGTGTGTTTGGAACATTTTGTCACCAGCCGAGTCCAAAATTCAGCGATTCCCCATCTCAGCCCAGAAAGCAGGTAGAACAAGTTTTGTGGTGCCTTTCTCTTGCCTACCGGGGTAGTGTAAAAACTACCAACAGAACTCGTTTCTGGTACCTTCCCCGGTGGAGTTGTGCATGGGGTGTGTTTGGAACATTTTGTCACCAGCCGAGTCCAAAATTCAGCGATTCCCCATCTCAGCCCAGAAAGCAGGTACAACAAGTTTTGTGGTGCCTTTCAGCTGCCTACCGGGGTAGTGTAAAAACTACCAACAGAACTCGTTTCTGGCACCTTCCCCGGTGGAGTTGTGCATGGGGTGTGTTTGGAACATTTTGTCAGCAGCCGAGTCCAAAATTCAGCGATTCCCCATCTCAGCCCAGAAAGCAGGTAGAACAAGTTTTGTGGTGCCTTTCAGCTGCCTACCGGGGTAGTGTAAAAACTACCAACAGAACTCGTTTCTGGCACCTTCCCCGGTGGAGTTGTGCATGGGGTGTGTTTGGAACATTTTGTCAGCAGCCGAGTCCAAAATTCAGCGATTCCCCATCTAAGCCCAGAAAGCAGGTACAACAAGTTTTGTGGTGCCTTTCAGCTGCCTACCGGGGTACTGTAAAAACTACCAACAGAACTCGTTTCTGGCACCTTCCCCGGTGGTGGTGTGCATGGGGTGTGTTTGGAACATTTTGTCACCAGCCGAGTCCAAAATTCAGCGATTCCCCATCTCAGCCCAGAAAGCAGGTAGAACAAGTTTTGTGGTGCCTTTCAGCTGCCTACCGGGGTAGTGTAAAAACTACCAACAGAACTCGTTTCTGGCACCTTTGCGGGTAGAGTTGTGCATGGGGTGTGTTTGGAACATTTTGTCACCAGCCGAGTCCAAAATTCAGCTGATCCCCATCTCAGCCCAGAAAGCAGGTAGAACAAGTTTTGTGGTGCCTTCCTCTTGCCTACCGGGGTAGTGTAAAAACTACCAACAGAACTCGTTTCTGGCACCTTCCCCGGTGGAGTTGTGCATGGGGTGTGTTTGGAACATTTTGTCACCAGCCGAGTCCAAAATTCAGCTGATCCCCATCTCAGCCCAGAAAGCAGGTAGAACAAGTTTTGTGGTGCCTTCCTCTTGCCTACCGGGGTAGTGTAAAAACTACTAAAAGAACTCCTTTCTCGCACCATCCCCGGTGGAGCTGTGCATGGGGTGTGTTTGGAACATTTTGTTACCAGCCGCGTCCAAAATTCAGCCGTTCCCCATCTCAGCCCAGAAAGCAGGTAGAACAAGTTTTGTGGTGCCTTTCAGCTGCCTACCGGGGTAGTGTAAAAACTACCAACAGAACTCGTTTCTGGCACCTTCCCCGGTGGAGTTGTGCATGGGGTGTGTTTGGAACATTTTGCCACCAGCCGAGTCCAAAACTCAGCAGTTCCCCATCTCAGCCCAGAAAGCAGGTAGAACAAGTTTTGTGGTGCCTTTCAGCTGCCTACCGGGGTAGTGTAAAAACTACCAACAGAACTCGTTTCTGGCACCTTTGCGGGTGGAGTTGTGCATGGGGTGTGTTTGGATCATTTTGTTACCAGCCGAGTCCAAAATTCAGCCGTTCCCCATCTCAGCCCAGAAAGCAGGTAGT
Source organism: Falco biarmicus (assembly GCF_023638135.1). Classification (NCBI taxonomy): domain Eukaryota; kingdom Metazoa; phylum Chordata; class Aves; order Falconiformes; family Falconidae; genus Falco; species Falco biarmicus. The sequence goes on along the minus strand of NW_026611840.1, from coordinate 101,584 downwards.
ACAAGTTTTGTGGTGCCTTTCTCTTGCCTACCGGGGTAGTGTAAAAACTACCAACAGAACTCGTTTCTGGCACCTTCCCCGGTGGAGTTGTGCATGGGGTGTGTTTGGAACATTTTGTCAGCAGCCGAGTCCAAAACTCAGCGATTCCCCATCTAAGCCCAGAAAGCAGGTAGAACATGTTTTGTGGTGCCTTTCTCTTGCCTACCGGGGTAGTGTAAAAACTACCAACAGAACTCGTTTCTGGTACCTTCCCCGGTGGAGTTGTGCATGGGGTGTGTTTGGAACATTTTGTCACCAGCCGAGTCCAAAATTCAGCGATTCCCCATCTCAGCCCAGAAAGCAGGTAGAACACGTTTTGTGGTGCCTTCCTCTTGCCTACCGGGGTAGTGTAAAAACTACCAACAGAACTCGTTTCTGGCACCTTCCCCGGTGGAGTTGTGCATGGGGTGTGTTTGGAACATTTTGTTACCAGCCGAGTCCAAAATTCAGCCGTTCCCCATCTCAGCCCAGAAAGCAGGTAGAACAAGTTTTGTGGTGTCTTTCAGCTGCCTACCGGGGTACTGTAAAAACTACCAACAGAACTCGTTTCTGGCACCTTCCTCGGTGGAGTTGTGCATGGGGTGTGTTTGGAACATTTTGTCACCAGCCGAGTCCAAAATTCAGCGATTCCCCATCTCAGCCCAGAAAGCAGGTAGAACAAGTTTTGTGGTGCCTTTCAGCTGCCTACCGGGGTAGTGTAAAAACTACCAAAAGAACTCGTTTCTGGCACCTTTGCGGGTGGAGTTGTGCATGGGGTGTATTTGGAACATTTTGTCAGCAGCCGAGTCCAAACTCAGCGATTCCCCATCTCAGCCCAGAAAGCAGGTAGAACAAGTTTTGTGGTGCCTTTCAGGTGCCTACCGGGGTAGTGTAAAAACTACCAACAGAACTCGTTTCTGGCACCTTCCCCGGTGGAGCTGTGCATGGGGTGTGTTTGGAACATTTTGTTACCAGCCGAGTCCAAAATTCAGCCGTTCCCCATCTCAGCCCAGAAAGCAGGTAGAACAAGTTTTGTGGTGCCTTTCTCTTGCCTACCGGGGTAGTGTAAAAACTACCAACAGAACTCGTTTCTGGCACCTTCCCCGGTGGAGTTGTGCATGGGGTGTGTTTGGAACATTTTGTCAGCAGCCGAGTCCAAAATTCAGCGATTCCCCATCTCAGCCCAGAAAGCAGGTAGAACATGTTTTGTGGTGCCTTTCTCTTGCCTACCGGGGTAGTGTAAAAACTACCAACAGAACTCGTTTCTGGCACCTTCCCCGGTGGAGTTGTGCATGGGGTGTGTTTGGAACATTTTGTTACCAGCCGAGTCCAAAATTCAGCCGTTCCCCATCTCAGCCCAGAAAGCAGGTAGAACAAGTTTTGTGGTGTCTTTCAGCTGCCTACCGGGGTACTGTAAAAACTACCAACAGAACTCGTTTCTGGCACCTTCCCCGGTGGAGTTGTGCATGGGGTGTGTTTGGAACATTTTGTCACCAGCCGAGTCCAAAATTCAGCGATTCCCCATCTCAGCCCAGAAAGCAGGTAGAACAAGTTTTGTGGTGCCTTTCAGCTGCCTACCGGGGTAGTGTAAAAACTACCAACAGAACTCGTTTCTGGCACCTTTGCGGGTGGAGTTGTGCATGGGGTGTATTTGGAACATTTTGTCAGCAGCCGAGTCCAAAACTCAGCGATTCCCCATCTCAGCCCAGAAAGCAGGTAGAACAAGTTTTGTGGTGCCTTTCAGCTGCCTACCGGGGTAGTGTAAAAACTACCAACAGAACTCATTTCTGGCACCTTTGCCAGTGGAGTTGTGCATGGGGTGTGTTTGGAACATTTTGTTACCAGCCGAGTCCAAAATTCAGCCGTTCCCCATCTCAGCCCAGAAAGCAGGTAGAACAAGTTTTGTGGTGCCTTTCTCTTGCCTACCGGGGTAGTGTAAAAACTACCAACAGAACTCGTTTCTGGCACCTTCCCCGGTGGAGTTGTGCATGGGGTGTGTTTGGAACATTTTGTCAGCAGCCGAGTCCAAAATTCAGCGATTCCCCATCTCAGCCCAGAAAGCAGGTAGAACATGTTTTGTGGTGCCTTTCTCTTGCCTACCGGGGTAGTGTAAAAACTACCAACAGAACTCGTTTCTGGCACCTTCCCCGGTGGAGTTGTGCATGGGGTGTGTTTGGAACATTTTGTCACCAGCCGAGTCCAAAATTCAGCGATTCCCCATCTCAGCCCAGAAAGCAGGTAGAACAAGTTTTGTGGTGCCTTTCTCTTGCCTACCGGGGTAGTGTAAAAACTACCAACAGAACTCGTTTCTGGCACCTTCCCCGGTGGAGTTGTGCATGGGGTGTGTTTGGAACGTTTTGTCACCAGCCGAGTCCAAAATTCAGCGATTCCCCATCTCAGCCCAGAAAGCAGGTAGAACAAGTTTTGTGGTGCCTTTCAGCTGCCTACCGGGGTAGTGTAAAAACTACCAACAGAACTCGTTTCTGGCACCTTCCCCGGTGGAGTTGTGCATGGGGTGTGTTTGGAACATTTTGTCACCAGCCGAGTCCAAAATTCAGCGATTCCCCATCTCAGCCCAGAAAGCAGGTAGAACACGTTTTGTGGTGCCTTCCTCTTGCCTACCGGGGTAGTGTAAAAACTACCAACAGAACTCGTTTCTGGCACCTTCCCCGGTGGAGTTGTGCATGGGGTGTGTTTGGAACATTTTGTTACCAGCCGAGTCCAAAATTCAGCCGTTCCCCATCTCAGCCCAGAAAGCAGGTAGAACAAGTTTTGTGGTGTCTTTCAGCTGCCTACCGGGGTACTGTAAAAACTACCAACAGAACTCGTTTCTGGCACCTTCCTCGGTGGAGTTGTGCATGGGGTGTGTTTGGAACATTTTGTCACCAGCCGAGTCCAAAATTCAGCGATTCCCCATCTCAGCCCAGAAAGCAGGTAGAACAAGTTTTGTGGTGCCTTTCAGCTGCCTACCGGGGTAGTGTAAAAACTACCAAAAGAACTCGTTTCTGGCACCTTTGCGGGTGGAGTTGTGCATGGGGTGTATTTGGAACATTTTGTCAGCAGCCGAGTCCAAACTCAGCGATTCCCCATCTCAGCCCAGAAAGCAGGTAGAACAAGTTTTGTGGTGCCTTTCAGGTGCCTACCGGGGTAGTGTAAAAACTACCAACAGAACTCGTTTCTGGCACCTTCCCCGGTGGAGCTGTGCATGGGGTGTGTTTGGAACATTTTGTTACCAGCCGAGTCCAAAATTCAGCCGTTCCCCATCTCAGCCCAGAAAGCAGGTAGAACAAGTTTTGTGGTGCCTTTCTCTTGCCTACCGGGGTAGTGTAAAAACTACCAACAGAACTCGTTTCTGGCACCTTCCCCGGTGGAGTTGTGCATGGGGTGTGTTTGGAACATTTTGTCAGCAGCCGAGTCCAAAATTCAGCGATTCCCCATCTCAGCCCAGAAAGCAGGTAGAACATGTTTTGTGGTGCCTTTCTCTTGCCTACCGGGGTAGTGTAAAAACTACCAACAGAACTCGTTTCTGGCACCTTCCCCGGTGGAGTTGTGCATGGGGTGTGTTTGGAACATTTTGTTACCAGCCGAGTCCAAAATTCAGCCGTTCCCCATCTCAGCCCAGAAAGCAGGTAGAACAAGTTTTGTGGTGTCTTTCAGCTGCCTACCGGGGTACTGTAAAAACTACCAACAGAACTCGTTTCTGGCACCTTCCCCGGTGGAGTTGTGCATGGGGTGTGTTTGGAACATTTTGTCACCAGCCGAGTCCAAAATTCAGCGATTCCCCATCTCAGCCCAGAAAGCAGGTAGAACAAGTTTTGTGGTGCCTTTCAGCTGCCTACCGGGGTAGTGTAAAAACTACCAACAGAACTCGTTTCTGGCACCTTTGCGGGTGGAGTTGTGCATGGGGTGTATTTGGAACATTTTGTCAGCAGCCGAGTCCAAAACTCAGCGATTCCCCATCTCAGCCCAGAAAGCAGGTAGAACAAGTTTTGTGGTGCCTTTCAGCTGCCTACCGGGGTAGTGTAAAAACTACCAACAGAACTCATTTCTGGCACCTTTGCCAGTGGAGTTGTGCATGGGGTGTGTTTGGAACATTTTGTTACCAGCCGAGTCCAAAATTCAGCCGTTCCCCATCTCAGCCCAGAAAGCAGGTAGAACAAGTTTTGTGGTGCCTTTCTCTTGCCTACCGGGGTAGTGTAAAAACTACCAACAGAACTCGTTTCTGGCACCTTCCCCGGTGGAGTTGTGCATGGGGTGTGTTTGGAACATTTTGTCAGCAGCCGAGTCCAAAATTCAGCGATTCCCCATCTCAGCCCAGAAAGCAGGTAGAACATGTTTTGTGGTGCCTTTCTCTTGCCTACCGGGGTAGTGTAAAAACTACCAACAGAACTCGTTTCTGGCACCTTCCCCGGTGGAGTTGTGCATGGGGTGTGTTTGGAACATTTTGTCACCAGCCGAGTCCAAAATTCAGCGATTCCCCATCTCAGCCCAGAAAGCAGGTAGAACAAGTTTTGTGGTGCCTTTCTCTTGCCTACCGGGGTAGTGTAAAAACTACCAACAGAACTCGTTTCTGGCACCTTCCCCGGTGGAGTTGTGCATGGGGTGTGTTTGGAACGTTTTGTCACCAGCCGAGTCCAAAATTCAGCGATTCCCCATCTCAGCCCAGAAAGCAGGTAGAACAAGTTTTGTGGTGCCTTTCAGCTGCCTACCGGGGTAGTGTAAAAACTACCAACAGAACTCGTTTCTGGCACCTTCCCCGGTGGAGTTGTGCATGGGGTGTGTTTGGAACATTTTGTCACCAGCCGAGTCCAAAATTCAGCGATTCCCCATCTCAGCCCAGAAAGCAGGTAGAACAAGTTTTGTGGTGCCTTTCAGCTGCCTACCGGGGTAGTGTAAAAACTACCAACAGAACTCGTTTCTGGCACCTTCCCCGGTGGAGTTGTGCATGGGGTGTGTTTGGAACATTTTGTCAGCAGCCGAGTCCAAAATTCAGCTATTCCCCATCTCAGCCCAGAAAGCAGGTACAACAAGTTTTGTGGTGCCTTTCAGCTGCCTACCGGGGTAGTGTAAAAACTACCAAGAGAACTCGTTTCTGGCACCTTCCCCGGTGGAGTTGTGCATGGGGTGTGTTTGGAACATTTTGTCACCAGCCGAGTCCAAAATTCAGCGATTCCCCATCTCAGCCCAGAAAGCAGGTAGAACAAGTTTTGTGGTGCCTTTCAGCTGCCTACCGGGGTAGTGTAAAAACTACCAACAGTACTCATTTCTGGCACCTTCCCCGGTGGAGTTGTGCATGGGGTGTGTTTGGAACATTTTGTCACCAGCCGAGTCCAAAATTCAGCGATTCCCCATCTAAGCCCAGAAAGCAGGTAGAACAAGTTTTTTGGTGCCTTTCAGCTGCCTACCGGGGTAGTGTAAAAACTACAAACAGAACTCGTTTCTGGCACCTTCCCCGGTGGAGTTGTGCATGGGGTGTGTTTGGAACATTTTGTCACCAGCCGAGTCCAAAATTCAGCGATTCCCCATCTCAGCCCAGAAAGCAGGTAGAACAAGTTTTGTGGTGCCTTTCAGGTGCCTACCGGGGTAGTGTAAAAACTACCAACAGTACTCGTTTCTGGCACCTTCCCCGGTGGAGTTGTGCATGGGGTGTGTTTGGAACATTTTGTCACCAGCCGAGTCCAAAATTCAGCGATTCCCCATCTCAGCCCAGAAAGCAGGTAGAACAAGTTTTGTGGTGCCTTTCAGCTGCCTACCGGGGTAGTGTAAAAACTACCAAGAGAACTCGTTTCTGGCACCTTCCCCGGTGGAGTTGTGCATGGGGTGTGTTTGGAACATTTTGTCACCAGCCGAGTCCAAAAGTCAGCGATTCCCCATCTCAGCCCAGAAAGCAGGTACAACAAGTTTTGTGGTGCCTTTCAGCTGCCTACCGGGGTACTGTAAAAACTACCAAGAGAACTCGTTTCTGGCACCTTCCCCGGTGGAGTTGTGCATGGGGTGTGTTTGGAACATTTTGTCACCAGCCGAGTCCAAAATTCAGCGATTCCCCATCTCAGCCCAGAAAGCAGGTAGAACAAGTTTTGTGGTGCCTTTCAGCTGCCTACCGGGGTAGTGTAAAAACTACCAACAGTACTCGTTTCTGGCACCTTCCCCGGTGGAGTTGTGCATGGGGTGTGTTTGGAACATTTTGTCACCAGCCGAGTCCAAAATTCAGCGATTCCCCATCTCAGCCCAGAAAGCAGGTAGAACAAGTTTTGTGGTGCCTTTCAGCTGCCTACCGGGGTAGTGTAAAAACTACCAACAGAACTCGTTTCTGGCACCTTCCCCGGTGGAGTTGTGCATGGGGTGTGTTTGGAACATTTTGTTACCAGCCGAGTCCAAAATTCAGCCGTTCCCCATCTCAGCCCAGAAAGCAGGTAGAACAAGTTTTGTGGTGCCTTTCTCTTGCCTACAGGGGTAGTGTAAAAACTACCAACAGAACTCGTTTCTGGCACCTTCCCCGGTGGAGTTGTGCATGGGGTGTGTTTGGAACATTTTGTCAGCAGCCGAGTCCAAAATTCAGCGATTCCCCATCTCAGCCCAGAAAGCAGGTAGAACAAGTTTTGTGGTGCCTTTCAGCTGCCTACCGGGGTAGTGTAAAAACTACCAACAGAACTCGTTTCTGGCACCTTCCCCGGTGGAGTTGTGCATGGGGTGTGTTTGGAACATTCTGTCACCAGCCGAGTCCAAAATTCAGCGATTCCCCATCTCAGCCCAGAAAGCAGGTACAACAAGTTTTGTGGTGCCTTTCAGCTGCCTACCGGGGTAGTGTAAAAACTACCAACAGAACTCGTTTCTGGCACCTTCCCCGGTGGAGTTGTGCATGGGGTGTGTTTGGAACATTTTGTCACCAGCCGAGTCCAAAATTCAGCGATTCCCCATCTCAGCCCAGAAAGCAGGTAGAACAAGTTTTGTGGTGCCTTTCAGCTGCCTACCCGGGTAGTGTAAAAACTACCAACAGAACTCGTTTCTGGCACCTTCCCCGGTGGAGTTGTGCATGGGGTGTGTTTGGAACATTTTGTCACCAGCCGAGTCCAAAATTCAGCGATTCCCCATCTCAGCCCAGAAAGCAGGTAGAACATGTTTTGTGGTGCCTTTCTCTTGCCTACCGGGGTAGTGTAAAAACTACCAACAGAACTCGTTTCTGGCACCTTCCCCGGTGGAGTTGTGCATGGGGTGTGTTTGGAACATTTTGTCACCAGCCGAGTCCAAAATTCAGCGATTCCCCATCTCAGCCCAGAAAGCAGGTAGAACACGTTTTGTGGTGCCTTCCTCTTGCCTACCGGGGTAGTGTAAAAACTACCAACAGAACTCGTTTCTGGCACCTTCCCCGGTGGAGTTGTGCATGGGGTGTGTTTGGAACATTTTGTTACCAGCCGAGTCCAAAATTCAGCCGTTCCCCATCTCAGCCCAGAAAGCAGGTAGAACAAGTTTTGTGGTGCCTTTCAGCTGCCTACCGGGGTACTGTAAAAACTACCAACAGAACTCGTTTCTGGCACCTTCCTCGGTGGAGTTGTGCATGGGGTGTGTTTGGAACATTTTGTCACCAGCCGAGTCCAAAATTCAGCGATTCCCCATCTCAGCCCAGAAAGCAGGTAGAACAAGTTTTGTGGTGCCTTTCAGCTGCCTACCGGGGTAGTGTAAAAACTACCAACAGAACTCGTTTCTGGCACCTTTGCGGGTGGAGTTGTGCATGGGGTGTATTTGGAACATTTTGTTACCAGCCGAGTCCAAAACTCAGCGATTCCCCATCTCAGCCCAGAAAGCAGGTAGAACAAGTTTTGTGGTGCCTTTCAGCTGCCTACCGGGGTAGTGTAAAAACTACCAACAGAACTCATTTCTGGCACCTTTGCCGGTGGAGTTGTGCATGGGGTGTGTTTGGAACATTTTGTCACCAGCCGAGTCCAAATTTCAGCGATTCCCCATCTCAGCCCAGAAAGCAGGTAGAACAAGTTTTGTGGTGCCTTTCAGCTGCCTACCGGGGTAGTGTAAAAACTACCAACAGAACTCGTTTCTGGCACCTTCCCCGGTGGAGTTGTGCATGGGGTGTGTTTGGAACATTTTGTCACCAGCCGAGTCCAAAATTCAGCTATTCCCCATCTCAGCCCAGAAAGCAGGTACAACAAGTTTTGTGGTGCCTTTCAGCTGCCTACCGGGGTAGTGTAAAAACTACCAACAGAACTCGTTTCTGGCACCTTCCCCGGTGGAGTTGTGCATGGGGTGTGTTTGGAACATTTTGTCACCAGCCGAGTCCAAAATTCAGCGATTCCCCATCTCAGCCCAGAAAGCAGGTACAACAAGTTTTGTGGTGCCTTTCAGCTGCCTACCCGGGTAGTGTAAAAACTACCAACAGTACTCGTTTCTGGCACCTTCCCCGGTGGAGTTGTGCATGGGGTGTGTTTGGAACATTTTGTCACCAGCCGAGTCCAAAATTCAGCTGTTCCCCATCTCTAGCCCAGGAAGCAGATAAGAACCGGTTTTATGGTGCCTTTCAGCTGCCTACCGGGGTAGTGTAAAAACTACCAACAGAACTCGTTTCTGGCACCTTCCCCGGTGGAGTTGTGCATGGGGTGTGTTTGGAACATTTTGTCAGCAGCCGAGTCCAAAATTCAGCGATTCCCCATCTCAGCCCAGAAAGCAGGTACAACAAGTTTTGTGGTGCCTTTCAGCTGCCTACCGGGGTACTGTAAAAACTACCAAGAGAACTCGTTTCTGGCACCTTCCCCGGTGGAGTTGTGCATGGGGTGTGTTTGGAACATTTTGTCACCAGCCGAGTCCAAAATTCAGCGATTCCCCATCTCAGCCCAGAAAGCAGGTAGAACAAGTTTTGTGGTGCCTTTCAGCTGCCTACCGGGGTAGTGTAAAAACTACCAACAGTACTCGTTTCTGGCACCTTCCCCGGTGGAGTTGTGCATGGGGTGTGTTTGGAACATTTTGTTCACCAGCCGAGTCCAAAATTCAGCGATTCCCCATCTCAGCCCAGAAAGCAGGTAGAACATGTTTTGTGGTGCCTTTCTCTTGCCTACCGGGGTAGTGTAAAAACTACCAACAGAACTCGTTTCTGGCACCTTCCCCGGTGGAGTTGTGCATGGGGTGTGTTTGGAACATTTTGTCACCAGCCGAGTCCAAAATTCAGCGATTCCCCATCTCAGCCCAGAAAGCAGGTAGAACACGTTTTGTGGTGCCTTCCTCTTGCCTACCGGGGTAGTGTAAAAACTACCAACAGAACTCGTTTCTGGCACCTTCCCCGGTGGAGTTGTGCATGGGGTGTGTTTGGAACATTTTGTTACCAGCCGAGTCCAAAATTCAGCCGTTCCCCATCTCAGCCCAGAAAGCAGGTAGAACAAGTTTTGTGGTGCCTTTCAGCTGCCTACCGGGGTAGTGTAAAAACTACTAACAGAACTCGTTTCTGGCACCTTCCTCGGTGGAGTTGTGCATGGGGTGTGTTTGGAACATTTTGTCACCAGCCGAGTCCAAAATTCAGCGATTCCCCATCTCAGCCCAGAAAGCAGGTAGAACAAGTTTTGTGGTGCCTTTCAGCTGGCCTACCGGGGTAGTGTAAAAACTACCAACAGAACTCGTTTCTGGCACCTTTGCGGGTGGAGTTGTGCATGGGGTGTATTTGGAACATTTTGTCACCAGCCGAGTCCAAAACTCAGCGATTCCCCATCTCAGCCCAGAAAGCAGGTAGAACAAGTTTTGTGGTGCCTTTCAGCTGCCTACCGGGGTAGTGTAAAAACTACCAACAGAACTCATTTCTGGCACCTTTGCCGGTGGAGTTGTGCATGGGGTGTGTTTGGAACATTTTGTCACCAGCCGAGTCCAAATTTCAGCGATTCCCCATCTCAGCCCAGAAAGCAGGTAGAACAAGTTTTGTGGTGCCTTTCAGCTGCCTACCGGGGTAGTGTAAAAACTACCAACAGAACTCGTTTCTGGCACCTTCCCCGGTGGAGTTGTGCATGGGGTGTGTTTGGAACATTTTGTCACCAGCCGAGTCCAAAATTCAGCTATTCCCCATCTCAGCCCAGAAAGCAGGTACAACAAGTTTTGTGGTGCCTTTCAGCTGCCTACCGGGGTAGTGTAAAAACTACCAAGAGAACTCGTTTCTGGCACCTTCCCCGGTGGAGTTGTGCATGGGTGTGTTTGGAACATTTTGTCACCAGCCGAGTCCAAAATTCAGCGATTCCCCATCTCAGCCCAGAAAGCAGGTAGAACAAGTTTTTGTGGTGCCTTTCAGCTGCCTACCCGGGTAGTGTAAAAACTACCAACAGTACTCGTTTCTGGCACCTTCCCCGGTGGAGGTTGTGCATGGGGTGTGTTTGGAACATTTTGTCACCAGCCGAGTCCAAAATTCAGCTGTTCCCCCATCTCTAGCCCAGGAAGCAGATAAGAACCGGTTTTATGGTGCCTTTCAGCTGCCTACCGGGGTAGTGTAAAAACTACCACAGAACTCGTTTCTGGCACCTTCCCCGGTGGAGTTGTGCATGGGGTGTGTTTGGAACATTTTGTCAGCAGCCGAGTCCAAAATTCAGCGATTCCCCATCTCAGCCCAGAAAGCAGGTACAACAAGTTTTGTGGTGCCTTTCAGCTGCCTACCGGGGTACTGTAAAAACTACCAAGAGAACTCGTTTCTGGCACCTTCCCCCGGTGGAGTTGTGCATGGGGTGTGTTTGGAACATTTTGTCACCAGCCGAGTCCAAAATTCAGCGATTCCCCATCTCAGCCCAGAAAGCAGGTAGAACAAGTTTTGTGGTGCCTTTCAGCTGCCTACCGGGGTAGTGTAAAAACTACCAACAGTACTCGTTTCTGGCACCTTCCCCGGTGGAGTTGTGCATGGGGTGTGTTTGGAACATTTTGTCACCAGCCGAGTCCAAAATTCAGCGATTCCCCATCTCAGCCCAGAAAGCAGGTAGAACACGTTTTGTGGTGCCTTCCTCTTGCCTACCGGGGTAGTGTAAAAACTACCAACAGAACTCGTTTCTGGCACCTTCCCCGGTGGAGTTGTGCATGGGGTGTGTTTGGAACATTTGTTACCAGCCGAGTCCAAAATTCAGCCGTTCCCCATCTCAGCCCAGAAAGCAGGTAGAACAAGTTTTGTGGTGCCTTTCAGCTGCCTACCGGGGTACTGTAAAAACTACCAACAGAAACTCGTTTCTGGCACCTTCCTCGGTGGAGTTGTGCATGGGGTGTGTTTGGAACATTTTGTCACCAGCCGAGTCCAAAATTCAGCGATTCCCCATCTCAGCCCAGAAAGCAGGTAGAACCGGTTTTATGGTGCCTTTCAGCTGCCTACCGGGGTAGTGTAAAAACTACCAACAGAACTCGTTTCTGGCACCTTTGCGGGTGGAGTTGTGCATGGGGTGTATTTGGAACATTTTGTCACCAGCCGAGTCCAAAACTCAGCGATTCCCCATCTCAGCCCAGAAAGCAGGTACAACAAGTTTTGTGGTGCCTTTCAGCTGCCTACCGGGGTAGTGTAAAAACTACCAACAGAACTCATTTCTGGCACCTTTGCCGGTGGAGCTGTGCATGGGGTGTGTTTGGAACATTTTGTTACCAGCCGAGTCCAAAATTCAGCCGTTCCCCATCTCAGCCCAGAAAGCAGGTAGAACAAGTTTTGTGGTGCCTTTCTCTTGCCTACAGGGGTAGTGTAAAAACTACCAACAGAACTCGTTTCTGGCACCTTCCCCGGTGGAGTTGTGCATGGGGTGTGTTTGGAACATTTTGTCAGCAGCCGAGTCCAAAATTCAGCGATTCCCCATCTCAGCCCAGAAAGCAGGTAGAACAAGTTTTGTGGTGCCTTTCAGCTGCCTACCGGGGTAGTGTAAAAACTACCAACAGAACTCGTTTCTGGCACCTTCCCCGGTGGAGTTGTGCATGGGGTGTGTTTGGAACATTTTGTCACCAGCCGAGTCCAAAATTCAGCGATTCCCCATCTCAGCCCAGAAAGCAGGTACAACAAGTTTTGTGGTGCCTTTCAGCTGCCTACCGGGGTAGTGTAAAAACTACCAAGAGAACTCGTTTCTGGCACCTTCCCCGGTGGAGTTGTGCATGGGGTGTGTTTGGAACATTTTGTCACCAGCCGAGTCCAAAATTCAGCGATTCCCCATCTCAGCCCAGAAAGCAGGTAGAACAAGTTTTGTGGTGCCTTTCAGCTGCCTACCGGAGTAGTGTAAAAACTACCAACAGAACTCGTTTCTGGCACCTTCCCCGGTGGAGTTGTGCATGGGGTGTGTTTGGAACATTTTGTCACCAGCCGAGTCCAAAATTCAGCTGATCCCGATCTCAGCCCAGAAAGCAGGTAGAACAAGTTTTGTGGTGCCTTCCTCTTGCCTACCGGGGTAGTGTAAAAACTACCAACAGAACTCGTTTCTGGCACCTTCCCCGGTGGAGTTGTGCATGGGGTGTGTTTGGAACATTTTGTCACCAGCCGAGTCCAAAATTCAGCGATTCCCCATCTCAGCCCAGAAAGCAGGTACAACAAGTTTTGTGGTGCCTTTCAGCTGCCTACCGGGGTAGTGTAAAAACTACCAACAGAACTCGTTTCTGGCACCTTCCCCGGTGGAGTTGTGCATGGGGTGTGTTTGGAACATTTTGTCACCAGCCGAGTCCAAAATTCAGCGATTCCCCATCTCAGCCCAGGAAGCAGATAAGAACCGGTTTTATGGTGCCTTTCAGCTGCCTACCGGGGTAGTGTAAAAACTACCAACAGAACTCGTTTCTGGCACCTTCCCCGGTGGAGTTGTGCATGGGGTGTGTTTGGAACATTTTGTCACCAGCCGAGTCCAAAATTCAGCGATTCCCCATCTAAGCCCAGAAAGCAGGTAGAACAAGTTTTGTGGTGCCTTTCAGCTGCCTACCGGGGTAGTGTAAAAACTACCAACAGAACTCGTTTCTGGCACCTTCCTCGGTGGAGTTGTGCATGGGGTGTGTTTGGAACATTTTGTCACCAGCCGAGTCCAAAATTCAGCGATTCCCCATCTCAGCCCAGAAAGCAGGTAGAACAAGTTTTGTGGTGCCTTTCAGCTGCCTACCGGGGTAGTGTAAAAACTACCAACAGAACTCGTTTCTGGCACCTTCCCCGGTGGAGTTGTGCATGGGGTGTGTTTGGAACATTTTGTCACCAGCCGAGTCCAAAATTCAGCTGATCCCCATCTCAGCCCAGAAAGCAGGTAGAACAAGTTTTGTGGTGCCTTCCTCTTGCCTACCGGGGTAGTGTAAAAACTACACTCGTTTCTGGCACCTTCCCCGGTGGAGTTGTGCATGGGGTGTGTTTGGAACATTTTGTCACCAGCCGAGTCCAAAATTCAGCGATTCCCCATCTCAGCCCAGGAAGCAGATAAGAACCGGTTTTATGGTGCCTTTCAGCTGCCTACCGGGGTAGTGTAAAAACTACCAACAGAACTCGTTTCTGGCACCTTTGCGGGTAGAGTTGTGCATGGGGTGTGTTTGGAACATTTTGTCACCAGCCGAGTCCAAAATTCAGCTGATCCCCATCTCAGCCCAGAAAGCAGGTAGAACAAGTTTTGTGGTGCCTTCCTCTTGCCTACCGGGGGTAGTGTAAAAACTACCAACAGAACTCCTGTCTGGCACCTTCCCCGGTGGAGTTGTGCATGGGGTGTGTTTGGAACATTTTGTCACCAGCCGAGTCCAAAATTCAGCGATTCCCCATCTCAGCCCAGAAAGCAGGTAGAACAAGTTTTGTGGTGCCTTTCTCTTGCCTACCGGGGGTAGTGTAAAAACTACCAACAGAACTCGTTTCTGGCACCTTCCCCAGTGGAGTTGTGCATGGGGTGTGTTTGGAACATCCTGTCACCAGCCGAGTCCAAAATTCAGCTGTTCCCCATCACTAGCCCAGGAAGCAGATAAGAACCGGTTTTATGGTGCCTTTCAGCTGCCTACCGGGGTAGTGTAAAAACTACCAACAGAACTCGTTTCTGGCACCTTCCCCGGTGGAGTTGTGCATGGGGTGTGTTTGGAACATTTTGTCAGCAGCCGAGTCCAAAATTCAGCGATTCCCCATCTAAGCCCAGAAAGCAGGTAGAACAAGTTTTGTGGTGCCTTTCAGCTGCCTACCGGGGTAGTGTAAAAACTACCAACAGAACTCGTTTCTGGCACCTTTGCCGGTGGAGCTGTGCATGGGGTGTGTTTGGAACATTTTGTCACCAGCCGAGTCCAAAATTCAGCTGATCCCCATCTCAGCCCAGAAAGCAGGTAGAACAAGTTTTGTGGTGCCTTCCTCTTGCCTACCGGGGTAGTGTAAAAACTACTAAAAGAACTCCTTTCTCGCACCATCCCCGGTGGAGCTGTGCATGGGGTGTGTTTGGAACATTTTGTTACCAGCCGCGTCCAAAATTCAGCCGTTCCCCATCTCAGCCCAGAAAGCAGGTAGAACAAGTTTTGTGGTGCCTTTCAGCTGCCTACCGGGGTAGTGTAAAAACTACCAACAGAACTCGTTTCTGGCACCTTCCCCGGTGGAGTTGTGCATGGGGTGTGTTTGGAACATTTTGTCACCAGCCGAGTCCAAAATTCAGCCGTTCCCCATCTCAGCCCAGAAAGCAGGTAGAACAAGTTTTGTGGTGCCTTTCTCTTGCCTACCGGGGTAGTGTAAAAACTACCAACAGAACTCGTTTCTGGCACCTTCCTCGGTGGAGTTGTGCATGGGGTGTGTTTGGAACATTTTGTCAGCAGCCGAGTCCAAAACTCAGCGATTCCCCATCTAAGCCCAGAAAGCAGGTAGAACAAGTTTTGTGGTGCCTTTCAGCTGCCTACCGGGGTAGTGTAAAAACTACCAACAGAACTCGTTTCTGGTACCTTCCCCGGTGGAGTTGTGCATGGGGTGTGTTTGGAACATTTTGTCACCAGCCGAGTCCAAAATTCAGCGATTCCCCATCTCAGCCCAGAAAGCAGGTAGAACACGTTTTGTGGTGCCTTCCTCTTGCCTACCGGGGTAGTGTAAAAACTACCAACAGAACTCGTTTCTGGCACCTTCCCCGGTGGAGTTGTGCATGGGGTGTGTTTGGAACATTTTGTCACCAGCCGAGTCCAAAATTCAGCGATTCCCCATCTCAGCCCAGAAAGCAGGTAGAACAAGTTTTGTGGTGTCTTTCAGCTGCCTACCGGGGGTACTGTAAAAACTACCAACAGAACTCGTTTCTGGCACCTTCCTCGGTGGAGTTGTGCATGGGGTGTGTTTGGAACATTTTGTCACCAGCCGAGTCCAAAATTCAGCGATTCCCCATCTCAGCCCAGAAAGCAGGTACAACAACTTTTGTGGTGCCTTTCTCTTGCCTACCGGGGTAGTGTAAAAACTACCAACAGAACTCGTTTCTGGCACCTTCCCCGGTGGAGTTGTGCATGGGGTGTGTTTGGAACATTTTGTCACCAGCCGAGTCCAAAATTCAGCGATTCCCCATCTCAGCCCAGAAAGCAGGTACAACAAGTTTTGTGGTGCCTTTCAGCTGCCTACCGGGGTAGTGTAAAAACTACCAACAGAACTCGTTTCTGGCACCTTCCCCGGTGGAGGTGTGCATGGGGTGTGTTTGGAACATTTTGTCACCAGCCGAGTCCAAAATTCAGCGATTCCCCATCTAAGCCCAGAAAGCAGGTAGAACAAGTTTTGTGGTGCCTTTCAGCTGCCTACCGGGGTAGTGTAAAAACTACCAACAGAACTCGTTTCTGGTACCTTCCCCGGTGGAGTTGTGCATGGGGTGTGTTTGGAACATTTTGTCAGCAGCCGAGTCCAAAATTCAGCGATTCCCCATCTAAGCCCAGAAAGCAGGTAGAACAAGTTTTGTGGTGCCTTTCAGCTGCCTACCGGGGTACTGTAAAAACTACCAACAGAACTCGTTTCTGGCACCTTTGCGGGTAGAGTTGTGCATGGGGTGTGTTTGGAACATTTTGTCACCAGCCGAGTCCAAAATTCAGCTGATCCCCATCTCAGCCCAGAAAGCAGGTAGAACAAGTTTTGTGGTGCCTTCCTCTTGCCTACCGGGGGTAGTGTAAAAACTACCAACAGAACTCGTTTCTGGCACCTTCCCCGGTGGAGTTGTGCATGGGGTGTGTTTGGAACATTTTGTCACCAGCCGAGTCCAAAATTCAGCGATTCCCCATCTCAGCCCAGAAAGCAGGTAGAACAAGTTTTGTGGTGCCTTTCTCTTGCCTACCGGGGTAGTGTAAAAACTACCAACAGAACTCGTTTCTGGCACCTTCCCCAGTGGAGTTGTGCATGGGGTGTGTTTGGAACATCCTGTCACCAGCCGAGTCCAAAATTCAGCTGTTCCCCATCACTAGCCCAGGAAGCAGATAAGAACCGGTTTTATGGTGCCTTTCAGCTGCCTACCGGGGTAGTGTAAAAACTACCAACAGAACTCGTTTCTGGCACCTTCCCCGGTGGAGTTGTGCATGGGGTGTGTTTGGAACATTTTGTCACCAGCCGAGTCCAAAATTCAGCGATTCCCCATCTAAGCCCAGAAAGCAGGTAGAACAAGTTTTGTGGTGCCTTTCAGCTGCCTACCGGGGTAGTGTAAAAAACTACCAACAGAACTCGTTTCTGGCACCTTTGCCGGTGGAGCTGTGCATGGGGTGTGTTTGGAACATTTTGTCACCAGCCGAGTCCAAAATTCAGCTGATCCCCATCTCAGCCCAGAAAGCAGGTAGAACAAGTTTTGTGGTGCCTTCCTCTTGCCTACCGGGGTAGTGTAAAAACTACTAAAAGAACTCCTTTCTCGCACCATCCCCGGTGGAGCTGTGCATGGGGTGTGTTTGGAACATTTTGTTACCAGCCGCGTCCAAAATTCAGCCGTTCCCCATCTCAGCCCAGAAAGCAGGTAGAACAAGTTTTGTGGTGCCTTTCAGCTGCCTACCGGGGGTAGTGTAAAAACTACCAACAGAACTCGTTTCTGGCACCTTCCCCGGTGGAGTTGTGCATGGGGTGTGTTTGGAACATTTTGCCACCAGCCGAGTCCAAAACTCAGCAGTTCCCCATCTCAGCCCAGAAAGCAGGTAGAACAAGTTTTGTGGTGCCTTTCAGCTGCCTACCGGGGTAGTGTAAAAACTACCAACAGAACTCGTTTCTGGCACCTTTGCGGGTGGAGTTGTGCATGGGGTGTGTTTGGATCATTTTGTTACCAGCCGAGTCCAAAATTCAGCCGTTCCCCATCTCAGCCCAGAAAGCAGGTAGAACAAGTTTTGTGGTGCCTTTCTCTTGCCTACCGGGGTAGTGTAAAAACTACCAACAGAACTCGTTTCTGGCACCTTCCTCGGTGGAGTTGTGCATGGGGTGTGTTTGGAACATTTTGTCACCAGCCGAGTCCAAAATTCAGCGATTCCCCATCTCAGCCCAGAAAGCAGGTAGAACAAGTTTTGTGGTGCCTTTCTCTTGCCTACCGGGGTAGTGTAAAAACTACCAACAGAACTCGTTTCTGGCACCTTCCCCAGTGGAGTTGTGCATGGGGTGTGTTTGGAACATCCTGTCACCAGCCGAGTCCAAAATTCAGCTGTTCCCCATCACTAGCCCAGGAAGCAGATAAGAACCGGTTTTATGGTGCCTTTCAGCTGCCTACCGGGGTAGTGTAAAAACTACCAACAGAACTCGTTTCTGGCACCTTCCCCGGTGGAGTTGTGCATGGGGTGTGTTTGGAACATTTTGTCACCAGCCGAGTCCAAAATTCAGCGATTCCCCATCTAAGCCCAGAAAGCAGGTAGAACAAGTTTTGTGGTGCCTTTCAGCTGCCTACCGGGGTAGTGTAAAAACTACCAACAGAACTCGTTTCTGGCACCTTTGCCGGTGGAGCTGTGCATGGGGTGTGTTTGGAACATTTTGTCACCAGCCGAGTCCAAAATTCAGCTGATCCCCATCTCAGCCCAGAAAGCAGGTAGAACAAGTTTTGTGGTGCCTTTCAGCTGCCTACCGGGGTACTGTAAAAACTACCAACAGAACTCGTTTCTGGCACCTTCCTCGGTGGAGTTGTGCATGGGGTGTGTTTGGAACATTTTGTCACCAGCCGACTCCAAAATTCAGCGATTCCCCATCTCAGCCCAGAAAGCAGGTAGAACAAGTTTTGTGGTGCCTTTCTCTTGCCTACCGGGGTAGTGTAAAAACTACCAACAGAACTCGTTTCTGGCACCTTCCCCGGTGGAGTTGTGCATGGGGTGTGTTTGGAACATTTTGCCACCAGCCGAGTCCAAAACTCAGCAGTTCCCCATCTCAGCCCAGAAAGCAGGTAGAACAAGTTTTGTGGTGCCTTTCAGCTGCCTACCGGGGGTAGTGTAAAAACTACCAACAGAACTCGTTTCTGGCACCTTTGCGGGTGGAGTTGTGCATGGGGTGTGTTTGGATCATTTTGTTACCAGCCGAGTCCAAAACTCAGCGATTCCCCATCTAAGCCCAGAAAGCAGGTAGAACAAGTTTTGTGGTGCCTTTCTCTTGCCTACCCGGGTAGTGTAAAAACTACCAACAGAACTCGTTTCTGGTACCTTCCCCGGTGGAGTTGTGCATGGGGTGTGTTTGGAACATTTTGTCACCAGCCGAGTCCAAAATTCAGCGATTCCCCATCTCAGCCCAGAAAGCAGGTAGAACACGTTTTGTGGTGCCTTCCTCTTGCCTACCGGGGTAGTGTAAAAACTACCAACAGAACTCGTTTCTGGCACCTTCCCCGGTGGAGTTGTGCATGGGGTGTGTTTGGAACATTTTGTTACCAGCCGAGTCCAAAATTCAGCCGTTCCCCATCTCAGCCCAGAAAGCAGGTAGAACAAGTTTTGTGGTGTCTTTCAGCTGCCTACCGGGGTACTGTAAAAACTACCAACAGAACTCGTTTCTGGCACCTTCCTCGGTGGAGTTGTGCATGGGGTGTGTTTGGAACATTTTGTCACCAGCCGAGTCCAAAATTCAGCGATTCCCCATCTCAGCCCAGAAAGCAGGTAGAACAAGTTTTGTGGTGCCTTTCAGCTGCCTACCGGGGTAGTGTAAAAACTACCAAAAGAACTCGTTTCTGGCACCTTTGCGGGTGGAGTTGTGCATGGGGTGTATTTGGAACATTTTGTCAGCAGCCGAGTCCAAAACTCAGCGATTCCCCATCTCAGCCCAGAAAGCAGGTAGAACAAGTTTTGTGGTGCCTTTCAGCTGCCTACCGGGGTAGTGTAAAAACTACCAACAGAACTCATTTCTGGCACCTTTGCCGGTGGAGCTGTGCATGGGGTGTGTTTGGAACATTTTGTTACCAGCCGAGTCCAAAATTCAGCCGTTCCCCATCTCAGCCCAGAAAGCAGGTAGAACAAGTTTTGTGGTGCCTTTCAGCTGCCTACCGGGGTAGTGTAAAAACTACCAACAGAACTCATTTCTGGCACCTTCCCCGGTGGAGTTGTGCATGGGGTGTGTTTGGAACATTTTGTCAGCAGCCGAGTCCAAAATTCAGCGATTCCCCATCTCAGCCCAGAAAGCAGGTAGAACAAGTTTTGTGGTGCCTTTCAGCTGCCTACCGGGGTAGTGTAAAAACTACCAACAGAACTCGTTTCTGGCACCTTCCCCGGTGGAGTTGTGCATGGGGTGTGTTTGGAACATTTTGTCACCAGCCGAGTCCAAAATTCAGCGATTCCCCATCTCAGCCCAGAAAGCAGGTAGAACAACTTTTGTGGTGCCTTTCTCTTGCCTACCGGGGTAGTGTAAAAACTACCAACAGAACTCGTTTCTGGCACCTTCCCCGGTGGAGTTGTGCATGGGGTGTGTTTGGAACATTTTGTCACCAGCCGAGTCCAAAATTCAGCGATTCCCCATCTCAGCCCAGAAAGCAGGTACAACAAGTTTTGTGGTGCCTTTCAGCTGCCTACCGGGGTAGTGTAAAAACTACCAACAGAACTCGTTTCTGGCACCTTCCCCGGTGGAGTTGTGCATGGGGTGTGTTTGGAACATTTTGTCACCAGCCGAGTCCAAAATTCAGCGATTCCCCATCTCAGCCCAGAAAGCAGGTAGAACAAGTTTTGTGGTGCCTTTCAGCTGCCTACCGGGGTAGTGTAAAAACTACCAACAGAACTCGTTTCTGGCACCTTCCCCGGTGGAGTTGTGCATGGGGTGTGTTTGGAACATTTTGTCACCAGCCGAGTCCAAAATTCAGCTATTCCCCATCTCAGCCCAGAAAGCAGGTAGAACAAGTTTTGTGGTGCCTTTCAGCTGCCTACCGGGGTAGTGTAAAAACTACCAAGAGAACTCGTTTCTGGCACCTTCCCCGGTGGAGTTGTGCATGGGGTGTGTTTGGAACATTTTGTCAGCAGCCGAGTCCAAAATTCAGCGATTCCCCATCTCAGCCCAGAAAGCAGGTAGAACAAGTTTTGTGGTGCCTTTCAGCTGCCTACCGGGGTAGTGTAAAAACTACCAACAGTACTCGTTTCTGGCACCTTCCCCGGTGGAGTTGTGCATGGGGTGTGTTTGGAACATTTTGTCACCAGCCGAGTCCAAAATTCAGCGATTCCCCATCTAAGCCCAGAAAGCAGGTAGAACAAGTTTTGTGGTGCCTTCCTCTTGCCTACCGGGGTAGTGTAAAAACTACCAACAGAACTCGTTTCTGGCACCTTCCCCGGTGGAGTTGTGCATGGGGTGTGTTTAGAACATTTTGTCACCAGCCGAGTCCAAAATTCAGCGATTCCCCATCTCAGCCCAGAAAGCAGGTAGAACAAGTTTTGTGGTGCCTTTCAGCTGCCTACCGGGGTAGTGTAAAAACTACCAACAGAACTCGTTTCTGGCACCTTCCCCGGTGGAGTTGTGCATGGGGTGTGTTTGGAACATTTTGTCACCAGCCGAGTCCAAAATTCAGCGATTCCCCATCTCAGCCCAGAAAGCAGGTAGAACAAGTTTTGTGGTGCCTTTCAGCTGCCTACCGGGGTAGTGTAAAAACTACCAACAGAACTCGTTTCTGGCACCTTCCCCGGTGGAGTTGTGCATGGGGTGTGTTTGGAACATTTTGTCACCAGCCGAGTCCAAAATTCAGCGATTCCCCATCTCAGCCCAGAAAGCAGGTAGAACAAGTTTTGTGGTGCCTTTCAGCTGCCTACCGGGGTAGTGTAAAAACTACCAACAGAACTCGTTTCTGGCACCTTCCCCGGTGGAGTTGTGCATGGGGTGTGTTTGGAACATTTTGTCACCAGCCGAGTCCAAAATTCAGCCGTTCCCCATCTCAGCCCAGAAAGCAGGTACAACAAGTTTTGTAGTGCCTTTCAGCTGCCTACCGGGGTAGTGTAAAAACTACCAACAGAACTCGTTTCTGGCACCTTCCCCGGTGGAGTTGTGCATGGGGTGTGTTTGGAACATTTTGTCACCAGCCGAGTCCAAAATTCAGCGATTCCCCATCTCAGCCCAGAAAGCAGGTAGAACAAGTTTTGTGGTGCCTTTCAGCTGCCTACCGGGGTAGTGTAAAAACTACCAACAGTACTCGTTTCTGGCACCTTCCCCGGTGGAGTTGTGCATGGGGTGTGTTTGGAACATTTTGTCACCAGCCGAGTCCAAAATTCAGCGATTCCCCATCTAAGCCCAGAAAGCAGGTAGAACAAGTTTTGTGGTGCCTTTCAGCTGCCTACCGGGGTAGTGTAAAAACTACCAACAGAACTCGTTTCTGGCACCTTCCCCGGTGGAGTTGTGCATGGGGTGTGTTTGGAACATTTTGTCACCAGCCGAGTCCAAAATTCAGCGATTCCCCATCTCAGCCCAGAAAGCAGGTAGAACACGTTTTGTGGTGCCTTCCTCTTGCCTACCGGGGTAGTGTAAAAACTACCAACAGAACTCGTTTCTGGCACCTTCCCCGGTGGAGTTGTGCATGGGGTGTGTTTGGAACATTTTGTTACCAGCCGAGTCCAAAATTCAGCCGTTCCCCATCTCAGCCCAGAAAGCAGGTAGAACAAGTTTTGTGGTGCCTTTCAGCTGCCTACCGGGGTACTGTAAAAACTACCAACAGAACTCGTTTCTGGCACCTTTGCGGGTGGAGTTGTGCATGGGGTGTATTTGGAACATTTTGTCAGCAGCCGAGTCCAAAACTCAGCGATTCCCCATCTCAGCCCAGAAAGCAGGTAGAACAAGTTTTGTGGTGCCTTTCAGCTGCCTACCGGGGTAGTGTAAAAACTACCAACAGAACTCATTTCTGGCACCTTTGCCGGTGGAGCTGTGCATGGGGTGTGTTTGGAACATTTTGTTACCAGCCGAGTCCAAAATTCAGCTGTTCCCCATCTCAGCCCAGAAAGCACGTAGAACAAGTTTTGTGGTGCCTTTCAGCTGCCTACCGGGGTAGTGTAAAAACTACCAACAGAACTCGTTTCTGGCACCTTCCCCGGTGGAGTTGTGCATGGGGTGTGTTTGGAACATTTTGTCACCAGCCGAGTCCAAAACTCAGCGATTCCCCATCTCAGCCCAGAAAGCAGGTACAACAAGTTTTGTGGTGCCTTTCAGCTGCCTACCGGGGTAGTGTAAAAACTACCAACAGTACTCGTTTCTGGCACCTTCCCCGGTGGAGTTGTGCATGGGGTGTGTTTGGAACATTTTGTCACCAGCCGAGTCCAAAATTCAGCGATTCCCCATCTCAGCCCAGAAAGCAGGTAGAACAAGTTTTGTGGTGCCTTTCAGCTGCCTACCGGGGGTACTGTAAAAACTACCAAGAGAACTCCTTTCTGGCACCTTTGCGGGTGGAGTTGTGCATGGGGTGTGTTTGGAACATTTTGTTACCAGCCGAGTCCGAAATTCAGCCGTTCCCCATCTCAGCCCAGAAAGCAGGTAGAACAAGTTTTGTGGTGCCTTTCTCTTGCCTACCGGGGTAGTGTAAAAACTACCAACAGAACTCGTTTCTGGCACCTTCCCCGGTGGAGTTGTGCATGGGGTGTGTTTGGAACATTTTGTCACCAGCCGAGTCCAAAATTCAGCGATTCCCCATCTCAGCCCAGAAAGCAGGTAGAACATGTTTTGTGGTGCCTTTCTCTTGCCTACCGGGGTAGTGTAAAAACTACCAACAGAACTCGTTTCTGGCACCTTCCCCGGTGGAGTTGTGCATGGGGTGTGTTTGGAACATTTTGTCACCAGCCGAGTCCAAAATTCAGCGATTCCCCATCTCAGCCCAGAAAGCAGGTAGAACACGTTTTGTGGTGCCTTCCTCTTGCCTACCGGGGTAGTGTAAAAACTACCAACAGAACTCGTTTCTGGCACCTTCCCCGGTGGAGTTGTGCATGGGGTGTGTTTGGAACATTTTGTCACCAGCCGAGTCCAAAATTCAGCCGTTCCCCATCTCAGCCCAGAAAGCAGGTAGAACAAGTTTTGTGGTGCCTTTCAGCTGCCTACCGGGGTACTGTAAAAACTACCAACAGAACTCATTTCTGGCACCTTCCTCGGTGGAGTTGTGCATGGGGTGTGTTTGGAACATTTTGTCACCAGCCGAGTCCAAAATTCAGCGATTCCCCATCTCAGCCCAGAAAGCAGGTAGAACAAGTTTTGTGGTGCCTTTCAGCTGCCTACCGGGGTAGTGTAAAAACTACCAACAGAACTCGTTTCTGGCACCTTTGCGGGTGGAGTTGTGCATGGGGTGTATTTGGAACATTTTGTCAGCAGCCGAGTCCAAAATTCAGCGATTCCCCATCTCAGCCCAGAAAGCAGGTAGAACAAGTTTTGTGGTGCCTTTCAGCTGCCTACCGGGGTAGTGTAAAAACTACCAACAGAACTCATTTCTGGCACCTTTGCCGGTGGAGCTGTGCATGGGGTGTGTTTGGAACATTTTGTTACCAGCCGAGTCCAAAATTCAGCCGTTCCCCATCTCAGCCCAGAAAGCAGGTAGAACAAGTTTTGTGGTGCCTTTCTCTTGCCTACCGGGGGTAGTGTAAAAACTACCAACAGAACTCGTTTCTGGCACCTTCCCCGGTGGAGTTGTGCATGGGGTGTGTTTGGAACATTTTGTCAGCAGCCGAGTCCAAAATTCAGCGATTCCCCATCTCAGCCCAGAAAGCAGGTAGAACATGTTTTGTGGTGCCTTTCTCTTGCCTACCGGGGTAGTGTAAAAACTACCAACAGAACTCGTTTCTGGCACCTTCCCCGGTGGAGTTGTGCATGGGGTGTGTTTGGAACATTTTGTTACCAGCCGAGTCCAAAATTCAGCCGTTCCCCATCTCAGCCCAGAAAGCAGGTAGAACAAGTTTTGTGGTGTCTTTCAGCTGCCTACCGGGGTAGTGTAAAAACTACCAACAGAACTCGTTTCTGGCACCTTCCCCGGTGGAGTTGTGCATGGGGTGTGTTTGGAACATTTTGTCACCAGCCGAGTCCAAAATTCAGCGATTCCCCATCTCAGCCCAGAAAGCAGGTAGAACAAGTTTTGTGGTGCCTTTCAGCTGCCTACCGGGGTAGTGTAAAAACTACCAACAGAACTCGTTTCTGGCACCTTTGCGGGTGGAGTTGTGCATGGGGTGTATTTGGAACATTTTGTCAGCAGCCGAGTCCAAAACTCAGCGATTCCCCATCTCAGCCCAGAAAGCAGGTAGAACAAGTTTTGTGGTGCCTTTCAGCTGCCTACCGGGGTAGTGTAAAAACTACCAACAGAACTCATTTCTGGCACCTTTGCCAGTGGAGCTGTGCATGGGGTGTGTTTGGAACATTTTGTTACCAGCCGAGTCCAAAATTCAGCCGTTCCCCATCTCAGCCCAGAAAGCAGGTAGAACAAGTTTTGTGGTGCCTTTCTCTTGCCTACCGGGGTAGTGTAAAAACTACCAACAGAACTCGTTTCTGGCACCTTCCCCGGTGGAGTTGTGCATGGGGTGTGTTTGGAACGTTTTGTCACCAGCCGAGTCCAAAATTCAGCGATTCCCCATCTCAGCCCAGAAAGCAGGTAGAACAAGTTTTGTGGTGCCTTTCAGCTGCCTACCGGGGTAGTGTAAAAACTACCAACAGAACTCGTTTCTGGCACCTTCCCCGGTGGAGTTGTGCATGGGGTGTGTTTGGAACATTTTGTCACCAGCCGAGTCCAAAATTCAGCGATTCCCCATCTCAGCCCAGAAAGCAGGTAGAACAAGTTTTGTGGTGCCTTTCAGCTGCCTACCGGGGTAGTGTAAAAACTACCAACAGAACTCATTTCTGGCACCTTTGCCAGTGGAGCTGTGCATGGGGTGTGTTTGGAACATTTTGTTACCAGCCGAGTCCAAAATTCAGCCGTTCCCCATCTCAGCCCAGAAAGCAGGTAGAACAAGTTTTGTGGTGCCTTTCTCTTGCCTACCGGGGTAGTGTAAAAACTACCAACAGAACTCGTTTCTGGCACCTTCCCCGGTGGAGTTGTGCATGGGGTGTGTTTGGAACGTTTTGTCACCAGCCGAGTCCAAAATTCAGCGATTCCCCATCTCAGCCCAGAAAGCAGGTAGAACAAGTTTTGTGGTGCCTTTCAGCTGCCTACCGGGGTAGTGTAAAAACTACCAACAGAACTCGTTTCTGGCACCTTCCCCGGTGGAGTTGTGCATGGGGTGTGTTTGGAACATTTTGTCACCAGCCGAGTCCAAAATTCAGCGATTCCCCATCTCAGCCCAGAAAGCAGGTAGAACAAGTTTTGTGGTGCCTTTCAGCTGCCTACCGGGGTAGTGTAAAAACTACCAACAGAACTCGTTTCTGGCACCTTCCCCGGTGGAGTTGTGCATGGGGTGTGTTTGGAACATTTTGTCAGCAGCCGAGTCCAAAATTCAGCTATTCCCCATCTCAGCCCAGAAAGCAGGTAGAACAAGTTTTGTGGTGCCTTTCAGCTGCCTACCGGGGTAGTGTAAAAACTACCAAGAGAACTCGTTTCTGGCACCTTCCCCGGTGGAGTTGTGCATGGGGTGTGTTTGGAACATTTTGTCACCAGCCGAGTCCAAAATTCAGCGATTCCCCATCTCAGCCCAGAAAGCAGGTAGAACAAGTTTTGTGGTGCCTTTCAGCTGCCTACCGGGGTAGTGTAAAAACTACCAACAGTACTCGTTTCTGGCACCTTCCCCGGTGGAGTTGTGCATGGGGTGTGTTTGGAACATTTTGTCACCAGCCGAGTCCAAAATTCAGCGATTCCCCATCTCAGCCCAGAAAGCAGGTAGAACAAGTTTTGTGGTGCCTTTCAGCTGCCTACCGGGGTAGTGTAAAAACTACCAACAGAACTCGTTTCTGGCACCTTCCCCGGTGGAGTTGTGCATGGGGTGTGTTTGGAACATTTTGTCACCAGCCGAGTCCAAAATTCAGCTATTCCCCATCTCAGCCCAGAAAGCAGGTAGAACAAGTTTTGTGGTGCCTTTCAGCTGCCTACCGGGGTAGTGTAAAAACTACCAACAGAACTCGTTTCTGGCACCTTCCCCGGTGGAGTTGTGCATGGGGTGTTTTTGGAACATTTTGTCACCAGCCGAGACCAAAATTCAGCTGTTCCCCATCTCTAGCCCAGGAAGCAGATAAGACCGGTTTTATGGTGCCTTTCAGCTGCCTACCGGGGTAGTGTAAAAACTACCAAGAGAACTCGTTTCTGGCACCTTCCCCGGTGGAGTTGTGCATGGGGTGTGTTTGGAACATTTTGTCACCAGCCGAGTCCAAAATTCAGCCGTTCCCCATCTCAGCCCAGAAAGCAGGTAGAACAAGTTTTGTGGTGCCTTTCAGCTGCCTACCGGGGTAGTGTAAAAACTACCAACAGTACTCGTTTCTGGCACCTTCCCCGGTGGAGTTGTGCATGGGGTGTGTTTGGAACATTTTGTCACCAGCCGAGTCCAAAATTCAGCGATTCCCCATCTCAGCCCAGAAAGCAGGTAGAACATGTTTTGTGGTGCCTTTCTCTTGCCTACCAGGGTAGTGTAAAAACTACCAACAGAACTCGTTTCTGGCACCTTCCCCGGTGGAGTTGTGCATGGGGTGTGTTTGGAACATTTTGTCACCAGCCGAGTCCAAAATTCAGCGATTCCCCATCTCAGCCCAGAAAGCAGGTAGAACAAGTTTTGTGGTGCCTTTCAGCTGCCTACCGGGGTAGTGTAAAAACTACCAACAGAACTCGTTTCTGGCACCTTCCCCGGTGGAGTTGTGCATGGGGTGTGTTTGGAACATTTTGTTACCAGCCGAGTCCAAAATTCAGCGATTCCCCATCTCAGCCCAGAAAGCAGGTACAACAAGTTTTGTGGTGCCTTTCAGCTGCCTACCGGGGTACTGTAAAAACTACCAAGAGAACTCGTTTCTGGCACCTTCCCCGGTGGAGTTGTGCATGGGGTGTGTTTGGAACATTTTGTCACCAGCCGAGTCCAAAATTCAGCGATTCCCCATCTCAGCCCAGAAAGCAGGTAGAACAAGTTTTGTGGTGCCTTTCAGCTGCCTACCGGGGTAGTGTAAAAACTACCAACAGTACTCGTTTCTGGCACCTTCCCCGGTGGAGTTGTGCATGGGGTGTGTTTGGAACATTTTGTCACCAGCCGAGTCCAAAATTCAGCGATTCCCCATCTCAGCCCAGAAAGCAGGTAGAACATGTTTTGTGGTGCCTTTCTCTTGCCTACCGGGGTAGTGTAAAAACTACCAACAGAACTCGTTTCTGGCACCTTCCCCGGTGGAGTTGTGCATGGGGTGTGTTTGGAACATTTTGTCACCAGCCGAGTCCAAAATTCAGCGATTCCCCATCTCAGCCCAGAAAGCAGGTAGAACACGTTTTGTGGTGCCTTCCTCTTGCCTACCGGGGTAGTGTAAAAACTACCAACAGAACTCGTTTCTGGCACCTTCCCCGGTGGAGTTGTGCATGGGGGTGTGTTTGGAACATTTTGTTACCAGCCGAGTCCAAAATTCAGCCGTTCCCCATCTCAGCCCAGAAAGCAGGTAGAACAAGTTTTGTGGTGCCTTTCAGCTGCCTACCGGGGTACTGTAAAAACTACCAACAGAACTCGTTTCTGGCACCTTCCTCGGTGGAGTTGTGCATGGGGTGTGTTTGGAACATTTTGTCACCAGCCGAGTCCAAAATTCAGCGATTCCCCATCTCAGCCCAGAAAGCAGGTAGAACAAGTTTTGTGGTGCCTTTCAGCTGCCTACCGGGGTAGTGTAAAAACTACCAACAGAACTCATTTCTGGCACCTTTGCCGGTGGAGTTGTGCATGGGGTGTGTTTGGAACATTTTGTCACCAGCCGAGTCCAAATTTCAGCGATTCCCCATCTCAGCCCAGAAAGCAGGTAGAACAAGTTTTGTGGTGCCTTTCAGCTGCCTACCGGGGGTAGTGTAAAAACTACCAAGAGAACTCGTTTCTGGCACCTTCCCCGGTGGAGTTGTGCATGGGGTGTGTTTGGAACATTTTGTCACCAGCCGAGTCCAAAATTCAGCGATTCCCCATCTCAGCCCAGAAAGCAGGTAGAACAAGTTTTGTGGTGCCTTTCAGCTGCCTACCCGGGTAGTGTAAAAACTACCAACAGTACTCGTTTCTGGCACCTTCCCCGGTGGAGTTGTGCATGGGGTGTGTTTGGAACATTTTGTCACCAGCCGAGTCCAAAATTCAGCTGTTCCCCATCTCTAGCCCAGGAAGCAGATAAGAACCGGTTTTATGGTGCCTTTCAGCTGCCTACCGGGGTAGTGTAAAAACTACCAACAGAACTCGTTTCTGGCACCTTCCCCAGTGGAGTTCTGCATGGGGTGTGTTTGGAACATTTTGTCAGCAGCCGAGTCCAAAATTCAGCGATTCCCCATCTCAGCCCAGAAAGCAGGTACAACAAGTTTTGTGGTGCCTTTCAGCTGCCTACCGGGGTACTGTAAAAACTACCAAGAGAACTCGTTTCTGGCACCTTCCCCGGTGGAGTTGTGCATGGGGTGTGTTTGGAACATTTTGTCACCAGCCGAGTCCAAAATTCAGCGATTCCCCATCTCAGCCCAGAAAGCAGGTAGAACAAGTTTTGTGGTGCCTTTCAGCTGCCTACCGGGGTAGTGTAAAAACTACCAACAGTACTCGTTTCTGGCACCTTCCCCGGTGGAGTTGTGCATGGGGTGTGTTTGGAACATTTTGTCACCAGCCGAGTCCAAAATTCAGCGATTCCCCATCTCAGCCCAGAAAGCAGGTAGAACAAGTTTTGTGGTGCCTTCCTCTTGCCTACCGGGGTAGTGTAAAAACTACCAACAGAACTCGTTTCTGGCACCTTCCCCGGTGGAGTTGTGCATGGGGTGTGTTTGGAACATTTTGTCAGCAGCCGAGTCCAAAATTCAGCCGTTCCCCATCTCAGCCCAGAAAGCAGGTAGAACAAGTTTTGTGGTGCCTTTCAGCTGCCTACCGGGGTACTGTAAAAACTACCAACAGAACTCGTTTCTGGCACCTTCCTCGGTGGAGTTGTGCATGGGGTGTGTTTGGAACATTTTGTCACCAGCCGAGTCCAAAATTCAGCGATTCCCCATCTCAGCCCAGAAAGCAGGTAGAACAAGTTTTGTGGTGCCTTTCAGCTGCCTACCGGGGTACTGTAAAAACTACCAACAGAACTCGTTTCTGGCACCTTTGCGGGTGGAGTTGTGCATGGGGTGTATTTGGAACATTTTGTCACCAGCCGAGTCCAAAACTCAGCGATTCCCCATCTCAGCCCAGAAAGCAGGTAGAACAAGTTTTGTGGTGCCTTTCAGCTGCCTACCGGGGTAGTGTAAAAACTACCAACAGAACTCGTTTCTGGCACCTTCCCCGGTGGAGTTGTGCATGGGGTGTGTTTGGAACATTTTGCCACCAGCCGAGTCCAAAACTCAGCAGTTCCCCATCTCAGCCCAGAAAGCAGGTAGAACAAGTTTTGTGGTGCCTTTCAGCTGCCTACCGGGGTAGTGTAAAAACTACCAACAGAACTCGTTTCTGGCACCTTTGCGGGTGGAGTTGTGCATGGGGTGTGTTTGGATCATTTTGTTACCAGCCGAGTCCAAAATTCAGCCGTTCCCCATCTCAGCCCAGAAAGCAGGTAGAACAAGTTTTGTGGTGCCTTTCTCTTGCCTACCGGGGTAGTGTAAAAACTACCAACAGAACTCGTTTCTGGCACCTTCCTCGGTGGAGTTGTGCATGGGGTGTGTTTGGAACATTTTGTCACCAGCCGAGTCCAAAATTCAGCGATTCCCCATCTCAGCCCAGAAAGCAGGTAGAACAAGTTTTGTGGTGCCTTTCTCTTGCCTACCGGGGTAGTGTAAAAACTACCAACAGAACTCGTTTCTGGCACCTTCCCCAGTGGAGTTGTGCATGGGGTGTGTTTGGAACATCCTGTCACCAGCCGAGTCCAAAATTCAGCTGTTCCCCATCACTAGCCCAGGAAGCAGATAAGAACCGGTTTTATGGTGCCTTTCAGCTGCCTACCGGTGGTAGTGTAAAAACTACCAACAGAACTCGTTTCTGGCACCTTCCCCGGTGGAGTTGTGCATGGGGTGTGTTTGGAACATTTTGTCACCAGCCGAGTCCAAAATTCAGCGATTCCCCATCTAAGCCAGAAAGCAGGGTAGAACAAGTTTTGTGGTGCCTTTCAGCTGCCTACCGGGGTAGTGTAAAAACTACCAACAGAACTCGTTTCTGGCACCTTTGCCGGTGGAGCTGTGCATGGGGTGTGTTTGGAACATTTTGTCACCAGCCGAGTCCAAAATTCAGCTGATCCCCATCTCAGCCCAGAAAGCAGGGTAGAACAAGTTTTGTGGTGCTTTCAGCTGCCTACCGGGGTACTGTAAAAACTACCAACAGAACTCGTTTCTGGCACCTTCCTCGGTGGAGTTGTGCATGGGGTGTGTTTGGAACATTTTGTCACCAGCCGACTCCAAAATTCAGCGATTCCCCATCTCAGCCCAGAAAGCAGGTAGAACAAGTTTTGTGGTGCCTTTCTCTTGCCTACCGGGGTAGTGTAAAAACTACCAACAGAACTCGTTTCTGGCACCTTCCCCGGTGGAGTTGTGCATGGGGTGTGTTTGGAACATTTTGCCACCAGCCGAGTCCAAAACTCAGCAGTTCCCCATCTCAGCCCAGAAAGCAGGTAGAACAAGTTTTTGTGGTGCCTTTCAGCTGCCTACCGGGGTAGTGTAAAAACTACCAACAGAACTCGTTTCTGGCACCTTGCGGGTGGAGTTGTGCATGGGGTGTGTTTGGATCATTTTGTTACCAGCCGAGTCCAAAACTCAGCGATTCCCCATCTAAGCCCAGAAAGCAGGTAGAACAAGTTTTGTGGTGCCTTTCTCTTGCCTACCCGGGTAGTGTAAAAACTACCAACAGAACTCGTTTCTGGTACCTTCCCCGGTGGAGTTGTGCATGGGGTGTGTTTGGAACATTTTGTCACCAGCCGAGTCCAAAATTCAGCGATTCCCCATCTCAGCCCAGAAAGCAGGTAGAACACGTTTTGTGGTGCCTTCCTCTTGCCTACCGGGGTAGTGTAAAAACTACCAACAGAACTCGTTTCTGGCACCTTCCCCGGTGGAGTTGTGCATGGGGTGTGTTTGGAACATTTTGTTACCAGCCGAGTCCAAAATTCAGCCGTTCCCCATCTCAGCCCAGAAAGCAGGTAGAACAAGTTTTGTGGTGCCTTTCAGCTGCCTACCGGGGGTAGTGTAAAAACTACCAACAGAACTCGTTTCTGGCACCTTCCCCGGTGGAGTTGTGCATGGGGTGTGTTTGGAACATTTTGTCAGCAGCCGAGTCCAAAATTCAGCGATTCCCCATCTCAGCCCAGAAAGCAGGTACAACAAGTTTTGTGGTGCTTTCAGCTGCCTACCGGGGTAGTGTAAAAACTACCAAGAGAACTCGTTTCTGGCACCTTCCCCGGTGGAGTTGTGCATGGGGTGTGTTTGGAACATTTTGTCACCAGCCGAGTCCAAAATTCAGCGATTCCCCATCTCAGCCCAGAAAGCAGGTAGAACAAGTTTTGTGGTGCCTTTCAGCTGCCTACCCGGGTAGTGTAAAAACTACCAACAGTACTCGTTTCTGGCACCTTCCCCGGTGGAGTTGTGCATGGGGTGTGTTTGGAACATTTTGTCACCAGCCGAGTCCAAAATTCAGCGATTCCCCATCTCAGCCCAGAAAGCAGGTAGAACATGTTTTGTGGTGCCTTTCTCTTGCCTACCGGGGTAGTGTAAAAACTACCAACAGAACTCGTTTCTGGCACCTTCCCCGGTGGAGTTGTGCATGGGGTGTGTTTGGAACATTTTGTCACCAGCCGAGTCCAAAATTCAGCGATTCCCCATCTCAGCCCAGAAAGCAGGTAGAACACGTTTTCTGGTGCCTTCCTCTTGCCTACCGGGGGTAGTGTAAAAACTACCAACAGAACTCGTTTCTGGCACCTTCCCCGGTGGAGTTGTGCATGGGGTGTGTTTGGAACATTTTGTTACCAGCCGAGTCCAAAATTCAGCCGTTCCCCATCTCAGCCCAGAAAGCAGGTAGAACAAGTTTTGTGGTGCCTTTCAGCTGCCTACCGGGGTACTGTAAAAACTACCAACAGAACTCGTTTCTGGCACCTTCCTCGGTGGAGTTGTGCATGGGGTGTGTTTGGAACATTTTGTCACCAGCCGAGTCCAAAATTCAGCGATTCCCCATCTCAGCCCAGAAAGCAGGTAGAACAAGTTTTGTGGTGCCTTTCAGCTGCCTACCGGGGTAGTGTAAAAACTACCAACAGAACTCGTTTCTGGCACCTTTGCGGGTGGAGTTGTGCATGGGGTGTGTTTGGAACATTTTGTCACCAGCCGAGTCCAAAACTCAGCGATTCCCCATCTCAGCCCAGAAAGCAGGTAGAACAAGTTTTGTGGTGCCTTTCAGCTGCCTACCGGGGTAGTGTAAAAACTACCAACAGAACTCATTTCTGGCACCTTTGCCGGTGGAGTTGTGCATGGGGTGTGTTTGGAACATTTTGTCACCAGCCGAGTCCAAATTTCAGCGATTCCCCATCTCAGCCCAGAAAGCAGGTAGAACAAGTTTTGTGGTGCCTTTCAGCTGCCTACCCGGGTAGTGTAAAAACTACCAACAGTACTCGTTTCTGGCACCTTCCCCGGTGGAGTTGTGCATGGGGTGTGTTTGGAACATTTTGTCACCAGCCGAGTCCAAAATTCAGCTGTTCCCCATCTCTAGCCCAGGAAGCAGATAAGAACCGGTTTTATGGTGCCTTTCAGCTGCCTACCGGGGTAGTGTAAAAACTACCAACAGAACTCGTTTCTGGCACCTTCCCCGGTGGAGTTGTGCATGGGGTGTGTTTGGAACATTTTGTCAGCAGCCGAGTCCAAAATTCAGCGATTCCCCATCTCAGCCCAGAAAGCAGGTACAACAAGTTTTGTGGTGCCTTTCAGCTGCCTACCGGGGTACTGTAAAAACTACCAAGAGAACTCGTTTCTGGCACCTTCCCCGGTGGAGTTGTGCATGGGGTGTGTTTGGAACATTTTGTCACCAGCCGAGTCCAAAATTCAGCGATTCCCCATCTCAGCCCAGAAAGCAGGTAGAACAAGTTTTGTGGTGCCTTTCAGCTGCCTACCG
Organism: Falco biarmicus; assembly: GCF_023638135.1. Taxonomy (NCBI): domain Eukaryota; kingdom Metazoa; phylum Chordata; class Aves; order Falconiformes; family Falconidae; genus Falco; species Falco biarmicus. The sequence continues at coordinate 68,116 of NW_026611840.1, read as the reverse complement.
GGGTAGTGGTAAAAACTACCAACAGTACTCGTTTCTGGCACCTTCCCCGGTGGAGTTGTGCATGGGGTGTGTTTGGAACATTTTGTCACCAGCCGAGTCCAAAATTCAGCGATTCCCCCATCTCAGCCCAGAAAGCAGGTAGAACACGTTTTGTGGTGCCTTCCTCTTGCCTACCGGGGTAGTGTAAAAACTACCAACAGAACTCGTTTCTGGCACCTTCCCCGGTGGAGTTGTGCATGGGGGTGTGTTTGGAACATTTTGTTACCAGCCGAGTCCAAAATTCAGCCGTTCCCCATCTCAGCCCAGAAAGCAGGTAGAACAAGTTTTGTGGTGCCTTTCAGCTGCCTACCGGGGTACTGTAAAAACTACCAACAGAACTCGTTTCTGGCACCTTCCTCGGTGGAGTTGTGCATGGGGTGTGTTTGGAACATTTTGTCACCAGCCGAGTCCAAAATTCAGCGATTCCCCATCTCAGCCCAGAAAGCAGGAAGTTTTGTGGTGCCTTTCAGCTGCCTACCGGGGTAGTGTAAAAACTACCAACAGAACTCGTTTCTGGCACCTTTGCGGGTGGAGTTGTGCATGGGGTGTATTTGGAACATTTTGTCACCAGCCGAGTCCAAAACTCAGCGATTCCCCATCTCAGCCCAGAAAGCAGGTACAACAAGTTTTGTGGTGCCTTTCAGCTGCCTACCGGGGGTAGTGTAAAAACTACCAACAGAACTCATTTCTGCACCTTTGCCGGTGGAGCTGTGCATGGGGTGTGTTTGGAACATTTTGTTACCAGCCGAGTCCAAAATTCAGCCGTTCCCCATCTCAGCCCAGAAAGCAGGTAGAACAAGTTTTGTGGTGCCTTTCTCTTGCCTACAGGGGTAGTGTAAAAACTACCAACAGAACTCGTTTCTGGCACCTTCCCCGGTGGAGTTGTGCATGGGGTGTGTTTGGAACATTTTGTCACCAGCCGAGTCCAAAATTCAGCGATTCCCCATCTCAGCCCAGAAAGCAGGTAGAACAACTTTTGTGGTGCCTTTCAGCTGCCTACCGGGGTAGTGTAAAAACTACCAAGAGAACTCCTGTCTGGCACCTTCCCCGGTGGAGTTGTGCATGGGGTGTGTTTGGAACATTTTGTCACCAGCCGAGTCCAAAATTCAGCGATTCCCCATCTCAGCCCAGAAAGCAGGTACAACAAGTTTTGTGGTGCCTTTCAGCTGCCTACCGGGGTAGTGTAAAAACTACCAACAGAACTCGTTTCTGGCACCTTCCCCGGTGGAGTTGTGCATGGGGTGTGTTTGGAACATTTTGTCACCAGCCGAGTCCAAAATTCAGCGATTCCCCATCTCAGCCCAGAAAGCAGGTAGAACAAGTTTTGTGGTGCCTTTCAGCTGCCTACCCGGGTAGTGTAAAAACTACCAACAGTACTCGTTTCTGGCACCTTCCCCGGTGGAGTTGTGCATGGGGTGTGTTTGGAACATTTTGTCACCAGCCGAGTCCAAAATTCAGCGATTCCCCATCTAAGCCCAGAAAGCAGGTAGAACAAGTTTTGTGGTGCCTTCCTCTTGCCTACCGGGGTAGTGTAAAAACTACCAACAGAACTCGTTTCTGGCACCTTCCCCGGTGGAGTTGTGCATGGGGTGTGTTTGGAACATTTTGTCACCAGCCGAGTCCAAAATTCAGCCATTCCCCATCTCAGCCCAGAAAGCAGGTAGAACAAGTTTTGTGGTGCCTTTCAGCTGCCTACCGGGGTAGTGTAAAAACTACTAACAGAACTCGTTTCTGGCACCTTCCCCGGTGGAGTTGTGCATGGGGTGTGTTTGGAACATTTTGTCAGCAGCTGAGGCCAAAATTCAGCGTCTCCACTTCTCAGCCCAGAAAGCAGGTAGAACATCTTTTGTGGTGCCTTTCAGCTGCCTACCGGGGTAGTGTAAAAACTACCAACAGAACTCATTTCTGGCACCTTCCCCGGTGGAGTTGTGCATGGGGTGTTTTTGGAAACATTTTGTCACCAGCCGAGACCAAAATTCAGCGATTCCCCACCTCAGCCCAGAAAGCAGGTAGAACAAGTTTTGTGGTGCCTTTCAGCTGCCTACCGGGGTAGTGTAAAAACTACCAACAGAACTCGTTTCTGGCACCTTCCCCGGTGGAGTTGTGCATGGGGTGTGTTTGGAACATTTTGTCACCAGCCGAGACCAAAATTCAGCGATTCCCCATCTCAGCCCAGAAAGCAGGTAGAACAAGTTTTGTGGTGCCTTTCAGCTGCCTACCGGGGTAGTGTAAAAACTACCAAGAGTACTCGTTTCTGGCACCTTCCCCGGTGGAGTTGTGCATGGGGTGTGTTTGGAACATTTTGTCACCAGCCGAGTCCAAAATTCAGCGATTCCCCATCTCAGCCCAGAAAGCAGGTAGAACAAGTTTTGTGGTGCCTTCCTCTTGCCTACCGGGGTAGTGTAAAAACTACCAACAGAACTCGTTTCTGGCACCTTCCCCGGTGGAGTTGTGCATGGGGTGTGTTTGGAACATTTTGTCACCAGCCGAGTCCAAAATTCAGCGATTCCCCATCTCAGCCAGAAAGCAGGTAGAACAAGTTTTGTGGTGCCTTTCTCTTGCCTACCGGGGTAGTGTAAAAACTACCAACAGAACTCGTTTCTGGCACCTTCCCCGGTGGAGTTGTGCATGGGGTGTGTTTGGAACATTTTGTCACCAGCCGAGTCCAAAATTCAGCGATTCCCCATCTCAGCCCAGGAAGCAGATAAGAACCGGTTTTATGGTGCCTTTCAGCTGCCTACCGGGGTAGTGTAAAAACTACCAACAGAACTCGTTTCTGGCACCTTCCCCGGTGGAGTTGTGCATGGGGTGTGTTTGGAACATTTTGTCACCAGCCGAGTCCAAAATTCAGCGATTCCCCATCTAAGCCCAGAAAGCAGGTAGAACAAGTTTTGTGGTGCCTTTCAGCTGCCTACCGGGGTACTGTAAAAACTACCAACAGAACTCGTTTCTGGCACCTTCCTCGGTGGAGTTGTGCATGGGGTGTGTTTGGAACATTATGTCACCAGCCGAGTCCAAAATTCAGCGATTCCCCATCTCAGCCCAGAAAGCAGGTAGAACAAGTTTTGTGGTGCCTTTCAGCTGCCTACCGGGGTAGTGTAAAAACTACCAACAGAACTCGTTTCTGGCACCTTTGCGGGTGGAGTTGTGCATGGGGTGTGTTTGGAACATTTTGTCACCAGCCGAGTCCAAAATTCAGCTGATCCCCATCTCAGCCCAGAAAGCAGGTAGAACAAGTTTTGTGGTGCCTTCCTCTTGCCTACCGGGGTAGTGTAAAAACTACCAACAGAACTCGTTTCTGGCACCTTCCCCGGTGGAGCTGTGCATGGGGTGTGTTTGGAACATTTTGTCACCAGCCGAGTCCAAAATTCAGCGATTCCCCATCTCAGCCCAGAAAGCAGGTAGAACAAGTTTTGTGGTGCCTTTCTCTTGCCTACCGGGGTAGTGTAAAAACTACCAACAGAACTCGTTTCTGGCACCTTCCCCAGTGGAGTTGTGCATGGGGTGTGTTTGGAACATCCTGTCACCAGCCGAGTCCAAAATTCAGCTGTTCCCCATCTCTAGCCCAGGAAGCAGATAAGAACCGGTTTTATGGTGCCTTTCAGCTGCCTACCGGGGTAGTGTAAAAACTACCAACAGAACTCGTTTCTGGCACCTTCCCCGGTGGAGTTGTGCATGGGGTGTGTTTGGAACATTTTGTCACCAGCCGAGTCCAAAATTCAGCGATTCCCCATCTAAGCCCAGAAAGCAGGTAGAACAAGTTTTGTGGTGCCTTTCAGCTGCCTACCGGGGTAGTGTAAAAACTACCAACAGAACTCGTTTCTGGCACCTTTGCCGGTGGAGCTGTGCATGGGGTGTGTTTGGAACATTTTGTCACCAGCCGAGTCCAAAATTCAGCTGATCCCCATCTCAGCCCAGAAAGCAGGTAGAACAAGTTTTGTGGTGCCTTCCTCTTGCCTACCGGGGTAGTGTAAAAACTACTAAAAGAACTCCTTTCTCGCACCATCCCCGGTGGAGCTGTGCATGGGGTGTGTTTGGAACATTTTGTTACCAGCCGCGTCCAAAATTCAGCGATTCCCCATCTCAGCCCAGAAAGCAGGTAGAACAAGTTTTGTGGTGCCTTTCAGCTGCCTACCGGGGTAGTGTAAAAACTACCAACAGAACTCGTTTCTGGCACCTTCCCCGGTGGAGTTGTGCATGGGGTGTGTTTGGAACATTTTGCCACCAGCCGAGTCCAAAACTCAGCAGTTCCCCATCTCAGCCCAGAAAGCAGGTAGAACAAGTTTTGTGGTGCCTTTCAGCTGCCTACCGGGGTAGTGTAAAAACTACCAACAGAACTCGTTTCTGGCACCTTCCCCGGTGGAGTTGTGCATGGGGTGTGTTTGGATCATTTTGTTACCAGCCGAGTCCAAAATTCAGCCGTTCCCCATCTCAGCCCAGAAAGCAGGTAGAACAAGTTTTGTGGTGCCTTTCTCTTGCCTACCGGGGTAGTGTAAAAACTACCAAGAGAACTCGTTTCTGGCACCTTCCCCGGTGGAGTTGTGCATGGGGTGTGTTTGGAACATTTTGTCACCAGCCGAGTCCAAAATTCAGCGATTCCCCATCTCAGCCCAGAAAGCAGGTAGAACATGTTTTGTGGTGCCTTTCTCTTGCCTACCGGGGTAGTGTAAAAAGTACCAACAGAACTCGTTTCTGGTACCTTCCCCGGTGGAGTTGTGCATGGGGTGTGTTTGGAACATTTTGTCACCAGCCGAGTCCAAAATTCAGCGATTCCCCATCTCAGCCCAGAAAGCAGGTAGAACAAGTTTTGTGGTGCCTTTCAGCTGCCTACCGGGGTAGTGTAAAAACTACCAACAGAACTCGTTTCTGGCACCTTCCCCGGTGGAGTTGTGCATGGGGTGTGTTTGGAACATTTTGTTACCAGCCGAGTCCAAAATTCAGCCGTTCCCCATCTCAGCCCAGAAAGCAGGTAGAACAAGTTTTGTGGTGTCTTTCAGCTGCCTACCGGGGTACTGTAAAAACTACCAACAGAACTCGTTTCTGGCACCTTCCTCGGTGGAGTTGTGCATGGGGTGTGTTTGGAACATTTTGTCACCAGCCGAGTCCAAAATTCAGCGATTCCCCATCTCAGCCCAGAAAGCAGGTAGAACAAGTTTTGTGGTGCCTTTCAGCTGCCTACCGGGGTAGTGTAAAAACTACCAAAAGAACTCGTTTCTGGCACCTTTGCGGGTGGAGTTGTGCATGGGGTGTATTTGGAACATTTTGTCAGCAGCCGAGTCCAAAACTCAGCGATTCCCCATCTCAGCCCAGAAAGCAGGTACAACAAGTTTTGTGGTGCCTTTCAGCTGCCTACCGGGGTAGTGTAAAAACTACCAACAGAACTCATTTCTGGCACCTTCCCCGGTGGAGTTGTGCATGGGGTGTGTTTGGAACATTTTGTTACCAGCCGAGTCCAAAATTCAGCCGTTCCCCATCTCAGCCCAGAAAGCAGGTAGAACAAGTTTTGTGGTGCCTTTCTCTTGCCTACCGGGGTAGTGTAAAAACTACCAACAGAACTCGTTTCTGGCACCTTCCCCGGTGGAGTTGTGCATGGGGTGTGTTTGGAACATTTTGTCAGCAGCCGAGTCCAAAATTCAGCGATTCCCCATCTCAGCCCAGAAAGCAGGTAGAACAAGTTTTGTGGTGCCTTTCAGCTGCCTACCGGGGTAGTGTAAAAACTACCAACAGAACTCGTTTCTGGCACCTTCCCCGGTGGAGTTGTGCATGGGGTGTGTTTGGAACATTTTGTCACCAGCCGAGTCCAAAATTCAGCGATTCCCCATCTCAGCCCAGAAAGCAGGTAGAACAACTTTTGTGGTGCCTTTCTCTTGCCTACCGGGGTAGTGTAAAAACTACCAACAGAACTCGTTTCTGGCACCTTCCCCGGTGGAGTTGTGCATGGGGTGTGTTTGGAACATTTTGTCACCAGCCGAGTCCAAAATTCAGCGATTCCCCATCTCAGCCCAGAAAGCAGGTAGAACAAGTTTTGTGGTGCCTTTCAGCTGCCTACCGGGGTAGTGTAAAAACTACCAACAGAACTCGTTTCTGGCACCTTCCCCGGTGGAGTTGTGCATGGGGTGTGTTTGGAACATTTTGTCACCAGCCGAGTCCAAAATTCAGCGATTCCCCATCTCAGCCCAGAAAGCAGGTAGAACAAGTTTTGTGGTGCCTTTCAGCTGCCTACCGGGGTAGTGTAAAAACTACCAACAGAACTCGTTTCTGGCACCTTCCCCGGTGGAGTTGTGCATGGGGTGTGTTTGGAACATTTTGTCACCAGCCGAGTCCAAAATTCAGCTATTCCCCATCTCAGCCCAGAAAGCAGGTACAACAAGTTTTGTGGTGCCTTTCAGCTGCCTACCGGGGTAGTGTAAAAACTACCAAGAGAACTCGTTTCTGGCACCTTCCCCGGTGGAGTTGTGCATGGGGTGTGTTTGGAACATTTTGTCACCAGCCGAGTCCAAAATTCAGCGATTCCCCATCTCAGCCCAGAAAGCAGGTAGAACAAGTTTTGTGGTGCCTTTCAGCTGCCTACCGGGGTAGTGTAAAAACTACCAACAGTACTCGTTTCTGGCACCTTCCCCGGTGGAGTTGTGCATGGGGTGTGTTTGGAACATTTTGTCACCAGCCGAGTCCAAAATTCAGCGATTCCCCATCTAAGCCCAGAAAGCAGGTAGAACAAGTTTTGTGGTGCCTTTCAGCTGCCTACCGGGGTAGTGTAAAAACTACCAACAGAACTCGTTTCTGGCACCTTCCCCGGTGGAGTTGTGCATGGGGTGTGTTTGGAACATTTTGTCACCAGCCGAGTCCAAAATTCAGCGATTCCCCATCTCAGCCCAGAAAGCAGGTACAACAAGTTTTGTGGTGCCTTTCAGCTGCCTACCGGGGTAGTGTAAAAACTACCAACAGAACTCGTTTCTGGCACCTTCCCCGGTGGAGTTGTGCATGGGGTGTGTTTGGAACATTTTGTCACCAGCCGAGTCCAAAATTCAGCGATTCCCCATCTCAGCCCAGAAAGCAGGTAGAACAAGTTTTGTGGTGCCTTTCAGCTGCCTACCGGGGTAGTGTAAAAACTACCAACAGAACTCGTTTCTGGCACCTTCCCCGGTGGAGTTGTGCATGGGGTGTGTTTGGAACATTTTGTCACCAGCCGAGTCCAAAATTCAGCGATTCCCCATCTCAGCCCAGAAAGCAGGTAGAACAAGTTTTGTGGTGCCTTTCAGCTGCCTACCGGGGTAGTGTAAAAACTACCAACAGAACTCGTTTCTGGCACCTTCCCCGGTGGAGTTGTGCATGGGGTGTGTTTGGAACATTTTGTCACCAGCCGAGTCCAAAATTCAGCGATTCCCCATCTCAGCCCAGAAAGCAGGTAGAACAAGTTTTGTGGTGCCTTTCAGGTGCCTACCGGGGTAGTGTAAAAACTACCAACAGAACTCGTTTCTGGCACCTTCCCCGGTGGAGTTGTGCATGGGGTGTGTTTGGAACATTTTGTCACCAGCCGAGTCCAAAATTCAGCGATTCCCCATCTCAGCCCAGAAAGCAGGTAGAACAAGTTTTGTGGTGCCTTTCAGCTGCCTACCGGGGTAGTGTAAAAACTACCAACAGAACTCGTTTCTGGCACCTTCCCCGGTGGAGTTGTGCATGGGGTGTGTTTGGAACATTTTGTCACCAGCCGAGTCCAAAATTCAGCGATTCCCCATCTAAGCCCAGAAAGCAGGTAGAACAAGTTTTGTGGTGCCTTCCTCTTGCCTACCGGGGTAGTGTAAAAACTACCAACAGAACTCGTTTCTGGCACCTTCCCCGGTGGAGTTGTGCATGGGGTGTGTTTGGAACATTTTGTCACCAGCCGAGTCCAAAATTCAGCGATTCCCCATCTCAGCCCAGAAAGCAGGTAGAACAAGTTTTGTGGTGCCTTTCAGGTGCCTACCGGGGTAGTGTAAAAACTACCAACAGAACTCGTTTCTGGCACCTTCCCCGGTGGAGTTGTGCATGGGGTGTGTTTGGAACATTTTGTCACCAGCCGAGTCCAAAATTCAGCGATTCCCCATCTCAGCCCAGAAAGCAGGTAGAACAAGTTTTGTGGTGCCTTTCAGCTGCCTACCGGGGTAGTGTAAAAACTACCAACAGAACTCGTTTCTGGCACCTTCCCCGGTGGAGTTGTGCATGGGGTGTGTTTGGAACATTTTGTCACCAGCCGAGTCCAAAATTCAGCGATTCCCCATCTCAGCCCAGAAAGCAGGTAGAACAAGTTTTGTGGTGCCTTTCAGCTGCCTACCGGGGTAGTGTAAAAACTACCAAGAGTACTCGTTTCTGGCACCTTCCCCGGTGGAGTTGTGCATGGGGTGTGTTTGGAACATTTTGTCACCAGCCGAGTCCAAAATTCAGCGATTCCCCATCTCAGCCCAGAAAGCAGGTAGAACAAGTTTTGTGGTGCCTTCCTCTTGCCTACCGGGGTAGTGTAAAAACTACCAACAGAACTCGTTTCTGGCACCTTCCCCGGTGGAGTTGTGCATGGGGTGTGTTTGGAACATTTTGTCACCAGCCGAGTCCAAAATTCAGCGATTCCCCATCTCAGCCCAGAAAGCAGGTAGAACAAGTTTTGTGGTGCCTTTCTCTTGCCTACCGGGGTAGTGTAAAAACTACCAACAGAACTCGTTTCTGGCACCTTCCCCGGTGGAGTTGTGCATGGGGTGTGTTTGGAACATTTTGTCACCAGCCGAGTCCAAAATTCAGCGATTCCCCATCTCAGCCCAGGAAGCAGATAAGAACCGGTTTTATGGTGCCTTTCAGCTGCCTACCGGGGTAGTGTAAAAACTACCAACAGAACTCGTTTCTGGCACCTTCCCCGGTGGAGTTGTGCATGGGGTGTGTTTGGAACATTTTGTCACCAGCCGAGTCCAAAATTCAGCGATTCCCCATCTAAGCCCAGAAAGCAGGTAGAACAAGTTTTGTGGTGCCTTTCAGCTGCCTACCGGGGTACTGTAAAAACTACCAACAGAACTCGTTTCTGGCACCTTCCTCGGTGGAGTTGTGCATGGGGTGTGTTTGGAACATTATGTCACCAGCCGAGTCCAAAATTCAGCGATTCCCCATCTCAGCCCAGAAAGCAGGTAGAACAAGTTTTGTGGTGCCTTTCAGCTGCCTACCGGGGTAGTGTAAAAACTACCAACAGAACTCGTTTCTGGCACCTTTGCTAGTGGAGTTGTGCATGGGGTGTGTTTGGAACATTTTGTCACCAGCCGAGTCCAAAATTCAGCTGATCCCCATCTCAGCCCAGAAAGCAGGTAGAACAAGTTTTGTGGTGCCTTCCTCTTGCCTACCGGGGTAGTGTAAAAACTACCAACAGAACTCGTTTCTGGCACCTTCCCCGGTGGAGCTGTGCATGGGGTGTGTTTGGAACATTTTGTCACCAGCCGAGTCCAAAATTCAGCGATTCCCCATCTCAGCCCAGAAAGCAGGTAGAACAAGTTTTGTGGTGCCTTTCTCTTGCCTACCGGGGTAGTGTAAAAACTACCAACAGAACTCGTTTCTGGCACCTTCCCCAGTGGAGTTGTGCATGGGGTGTGTTTGGAACATCCTGTCACCAGCCGAGTCCAAAATTCAGCTGTTCCCCATCTCTAGCCCAGGAAGCAGATAAGAACCGGTTTTATGGTGCCTTTCAGCTGCCTACCGGGGTAGTGTAAAAACTACCAACAGAACTCGTTTCTGGCACCTTCCCCGGTGGAGTTGTGCATGGGGTGTGTTTGGAACATTTTGTCACCAGCCGAGTCCAAAATTCAGCGATTCCCCATCTAAGCCCAGAAAGCAGGTAGAACAAGTTTTGTGGTGCCTTTCAGCTGCCTACCGGGGTAGTGTAAAAACTACCAACAGAACTCGTTTCTGGCACCTTTGCCGGTGGAGCTGTGCATGGGGTGTGTTTGGAACATTTTGTCACCAGCCGAGTCCAAAATTCAGCTGATCCCCATCTCAGCCCAGAAAGCAGGTAGAACAAGTTTTGTGGTGCCTTCCTCTTGCCTACCGGGGTAGTGTAAAAACTACTAAAAGAACTCCTTTCTCGCACCATCCCCGGTGGAGCTGTGCATGGGGTGTGTTTGGAACATTTTGTTACCAGCCGCGTCCAAAATTCAGCGATTCCCCATCTCAGCCCAGAAAGCAGGTAGAACAAGTTTTGTGGTGCCTTTCAGCTGCCTACCGGGGTAGTGTAAAAACTACCAACAGAACTCGTTTCTGGCACCTTCCCCGGTGGAGTTGTGCATGGGGTGTGTTTGGAACATTTTGCCACCAGCCGAGTCCAAAACTCAGCAGTTCCCCATCTCAGCCCAGAAAGCAGGTAGAACAAGTTTTGTGGTGCCTTTCAGCTGCCTACCGGGGTAGTGTAAAAACTACCAACAGAACTCGTTTCTGGCACCTTCCCCGGTGGAGTTGTGCATGGGGTGTGTTTGGATCATTTTGTTACCAGCCGAGTCCAAAATTCAGCCGTTCCCCATCTCAGCCCAGAAAGCAGGTAGAACAAGTTTTGTGGTGCCTTTCTCTTGCCTACCGGGGTAGTGTAAAAACTACCAAGAGAACTCGTTTCTGGCACCTTCCCCGGTGGAGTTGTGCATGGGGTGTGTTTGGAACATTTTGTCACCAGCCGAGTCCAAAATTCAGCGATTCCCCATCTCAGCCCAGAAAGCAGGTAGAACATGTTTTGTGGTGCCTTTCTCTTGCCTACCGGGGTAGTGTAAAAAGTACCAACAGAACTCGTTTCTGGTACCTTCCCCGGTGGAGTTGTGCATGGGGTGTGTTTGGAACATTTTGTCACCAGCCGAGTCCAAAATTCAGCGATTCCCCATCTCAGCCCAGAAAGCAGGTAGAACAAGTTTTGTGGTGCCTTTCAGCTGCCTACCGGGGTACTGTAAAAACTACCAACAGAACTCGTTTCTGGCACCTTCCCCGGTGGAGTTGTGCATGGGGTGTGTTTGGAACATTTTGTTACCAGCCGAGTCCAAAATTCAGCCGTTCCCCATCTCAGCCCAGAAAGCAGGTAGAACAAGTTTTGTGGTGTCTTTCAGCTGCCTACCGGGGTACTGTAAAAACTACCAACAGAACTCGTTTCTGGCACCTTCCTCGGTGGAGTTGTGCATGGGGTGTGTTTGGAACATTTTGTCACCAGCCGAGTCCAAAATTCAGCGATTCCCCATCTCAGCCCAGAAAGCAGGTAGAACAAGTTTTGTGGTGCCTTTCAGCTGCCTACCGGGGTAGTGTAAAAACTACCAAAAGAACTCGTTTCTGGCACCTTTGCGGGTGGAGTTGTGCATGGGGTGTATTTGGAACATTTTGTCAGCAGCCGAGTCCAAAACTCAGCGATTCCCCATCTCAGCCCAGAAAGCAGGTACAACAAGTTTTGTGGTGCCTTTCAGCTGCCTACCGGGGTAGTGTAAAAACTACCAACAGAACTCATTTCTGGCACCTTTTCCGGTGGAGCTGTGCATGGGGTGTGTTTGGAACATTTTGTTACCAGCCGAGTCCAAAATTCAGCCGTTCCCCATCTCAGCCCAGAAAGCAGGTAGAACAAGTTTTGTGGTGCCTTTCTCTTGCCTACCGGGGTAGTGTAAAAACTACCAACAGAACTCGTTTCTGGCACCTTCCCCGGTGGAGTTGTGCATGGGGTGTGTTTGGAACATTTTGTCAGCAGCCGAGTCCAAAATTCAGCGATTCCCCATCTCAGCCCAGAAAGCAGGTAGAACAAGTTTTGTGGTGCCTTTCAGCTGCCTACCGGGGTAGTGTAAAAACTACCAACAGAACTCGTTTCTGGCACCTTCCCCGGTGGAGTTGTGCATGGGGTGTGTTTGGAACATTTTGTCACCAGCCGAGTCCAAAATTCAGCGATTCCCCATCTCAGCCCAGAAAGCAGGTAGAACAACTTTTGTGGTGCCTTTCTCTTGCCTACCGGGGTAGTGTAAAAACTACCAACAGAACTCGTTTCTGGCACCTTCCCCGGTGGAGTTGTGCATGGGGTGTGTTTGGAACATTTTGTCACCAGCCGAGTCCAAAATTCAGCGATTCCCCATCTCAGCCCAGAAAGCAGGTAGAACAAGTTTTGTGGTGCCTTTCAGCTGCCTACCGGGGTAGTGTAAAAACTACCAACAGAACTCGTTTCTGGCACCTTCCCCGGTGGAGTTGTGCATGGGGTGTGTTTGAAACATTTTGTCACCAGCCGAGTCCAAAATTCAGCGATTCCCCATCTCAGCCCAGAAAGCAGGTAGAACAAGTTTTGTGGTGCCTTTCAGCTGCCTACCGGGGTAGTGTAAAAACTACCAACAGAACTCGTTTCTGGCACCTTCCCCGGTGGAGTTGTGCATGGGGTGTGTTTGGAACATTTTGTCACCAGCCGAGTCCAAAATTCAGCTATTCCCCATCTCAGCCCAGAAAGCAGGTACAACAAGTTTTGTGGTGCCTTTCAGCTGCCTACCGGGGTAGTGTAAAAACTACCAAGAGAACTCGTTTCTGGCACCTTCCCCGGTGGAGTTGTGCATGGGGTGTGTTTGGAACATTTTGTCACCAGCCGAGTCCAAAATTCAGCGATTCCCCATCTCAGCCCAGAAAGCAGGTAGAACAAGTTTTGTGGTGCCTTTCAGCTGCCTACCGGGGTAGTGTAAAAACTACCAACAGTACTCGTTTCTGGCACCTTCCCCGGTGGAGTTGTGCATGGGGTGTGTTTGGAACATTTTGTCACCAGCCGAGTCCAAAATTCAGCGATTCCCCATCTAAGCCCAGAAAGCAGGTAGAACAAGTTTTGTGGTGCCTTTCAGCTGCCTACCGGGGTAGTGTAAAAACTACCAAGAGAACTCGTTTCTGGCACCTTCCCCGGTGGAGTTGTGCATGGGGTGTGTTTGGAACATTTTGTCACCAGCCGAGTCCAAAATTCAGCGATTCCCCATCTCAGCCCAGAAAGCAGGTAGAACAAGTTTTGTGGTGCCTTTCAGGTGCCTACCGGGGTAGTGTAAAAACTACCAACAGAACTCGTTTCTGGCACCTTCCCGGTGGAGTTGTGCATGGGGTGTGTTTGGAACATTTTGTCACCAGCCGAGTCCAAAATTCAGCGATTCCCCATCTCAGCCCAGAAAGCAGGTAGAACAAGTTTTGTGGTGCCTTTCAGCTGCCTACCGGGGTAGTGTAAAAACTACCAACAGAACTCGTTTCTGGCACCTTCCCCGGTGGAGTTGTGCATGGGGTGTGTTTGGAACATTTTGTCACCAGCCGAGTCCAAAATTCAGCGATTCCCCATCTCAGCCCAGAAAGCAGGTAGAACAAGTTTTGTGGTGCCTTTCAGCTGCCTACCGGGGTAGTGTAAAAACTACCAAGAGAACTCGTTTCTGGCACCTTCCCCGGTGGAGTTGTGCATGGGGTGTGTTTGGAACATTTTGTCACCAGCCGAGTCCAAAATTCAGCGATTCCCCATCTCAGCCCAGAAAGCAGGTAGAACAAGTTTTGTGGTGCCTTTCAGGTGCCTACCGGGGTAGTGTAAAAACTACCAACAGAACTCGTTTCTGGCACCTTCCCCGGTGGAGTTGTGCATGGGGTGTGTTTGGAACATTTTGTCACCAGCCGAGTCCAAAATTCAGCGATTCCCCATCTCAGCCCAGAAAGCAGGTAGAACAAGTTTTGTGGTGCCTTTCAGCTGCCTACCGGGGTAGTGTAAAAACTACCAACAGAACTCGTTTCTGGCACCTTCCCCGGTGGAGTTGTGCATGGGGTGTGTTTGGAACATTTTGTCACCAGCCGAGTCCAAAATTCAGCGATTCCCCATCTAAGCCCAGAAAGCAGGTAGAACAAGTTTTGTGGTGCCTTCCTCTTGCCTACCGGGGTAGTGTAAAAACTACCAACAGAACTCGTTTCTGGCACCTTCCCCGGTGGAGTTGTGCATGGGGTGTGTTTGGAACATTTTGTCACCAGCCGAGTCCAAAATTCAGCGATTCCCCATCTCAGCCCAGAAAGCAGGTAGAACAAGTTTTGTGGTGCCTTTCAGGTGCCTACCGGGGTAGTGTAAAAACTACCAACAGAACTCGTTTCTGGCACCTTCCCCGGTGGAGTTGTGCATGGGGTGTGTTTGGAACATTTTGTCACCAGCCGAGTCCAAAATTCAGCGATTCCCCATCTCAGCCCAGAAAGCAGGTAGAACAAGTTTTGTGGTGCCTTTCAGCTGCCTACCGGGGTAGTGTAAAAACTACCAACAGAACTCGTTTCTGGCACCTTTGCGGGTGGAGTTGTGCATGGGGTGTGTTTGGATCATTTTGTTACCAGCCGAGTCCGAAATTCAGCCGTTCCCCATCTCAGCCAGAAAGCAGGGTAGAACAAGTTTTGTGGTGCCTTTCTCTTGCCTACCGGGGTAGTGTAAAAACTACCAACAGAACTCGTTTCTGGCACCTTCCCCGGTGGAGTTGTGCATGGGGTGTGTTTGGAACATTTTGTCACCAGCCGAGTCCAAAATTCAGCGATTCCCCATCTCAGCCCAGAAAGCAGGTAGAACATGTTTTGTGGTGCCTTTCTCTTGCCTACCGGGGTAGTGTAAAAACTACCAACAGAACTCGTATCTGGCACCTTCCCCGGTGGAGTTGTGCATGGGGTGTGTTTGGAACATTTTGTCACCAGCCGACTCCAAAATTCAGCGATTCCCCATCTCAGCCCAGAAAGCAGGTAGAACACGTTTTGTGGTGCCTTCCTCTTGCCTACCGGGGTAGTGTAAAAACTACCAACAGAACTCGTTTCTGGCACCTTCCCCGGTGGAGTTGTGCATGGGGTGTGTTTGGAACATTTTGTTACCAGCCGAGTCCAAAATTCAGCCGTTCCCCATCTCAGCCCAGAAAGCAGGTAGAACAAGTTTTGTGGTGCCTTTCAGCTGCCTACCGGGGGTACTGTAAAAACTACCAACAGAACTCATTTCTGGCACCTTCCTCGGTGGAGTTGTGCATGGGGTGTGTTTGGAACATTTTGTCAGCAGCCGAGTCCAAAACTCAGCGATTCCCCATCTCAGCCCAGAAAGCAGGTAGAACAAGTTTTGTGGTGCCTTTCAGCTGCCTACCGGGGTAGTGTAAAAACTACCAACAGAACTCATTTCTGGCACCTTCCCCGGTGGAGTTGTGCATGGGGTGTGTTTGGAACATTTTGTCAGCAGCCGAGTCCAAAATTCAGCGATTCCCCATCTCAGCCCAGAAAGCAGGTAGAACAAGTTTTGTGGTGCCTTTCTCTTGCCTACCGGGGTAGTGTAAAAACTACCAACAGAACTCGTTTCTGGCACCTTCCTCGGTGGAGTTGTGCATGGGGTGTGTTTGGAACATTATGTCACCAGCCGAGTCCAAAATTCAGCGATTCCCCATCTCAGCCCAGAAAGCAGGTAGAACAAGTTTTGTGGTGCCTTTCAGCTGCCTACCGGGGTAGTGTAAAAACTACCAACAGAACTCGTTTCTGGCACCTTCCCCGGTGGAGTTGTGCATGGGGTGTGTTTGGAACATTTTGTCACCAGCCGAGTCCAAAATTCAGCTGATCCCCATCTCAGCCCAGAAAGCAGGTAGAACAAGTTTTGTGGTGCCTTCCTCTTGCCTACCGGGGTAGTGTAAAAACTACCAACAGAACTCGTTTCTGGCACCTTCCCCGGTGGAGCTGTGCATGGGGTGTGTTTGGAACATTTTGTCACCAGCCGAGTCCAAAATTCAGCGATTCCCCATCTCAGCCCAGAAAGCAGGTAGAACAAGTTTTGTGGTGCCTTTCTCTTGCCTACCGGGGTAGTGTAAAAACTACCAACAGAACTCGTTTCTGGCACCTTCCCCAGTGGAGTTGTGCATGGGGTGTGTTTGGAACATCCTGTCACCAGCCGAGTCCAAAATTCAGCTGTTCCCCATCTCTAGCCCAGGAAGCAGATAAGAACCGGTTTTATGGTGCCTTTCAGCTGCCTACCGGGGTAGTGTAAAAACTACCAACAGAACTCGTTTCTGGCACCTTCCCCGGTGGAGTTGTGCATGGGGTGTGTTTGGAACATTTTGTCACCAGCCGAGTCCAAAATTCAGCGATTCCCCATCTAAGCCCAGAAAGCAGGTAGAACAAGTTTTGTGGTGCCTTTCAGCTGCCTACCGGGGTAGTGTAAAAACTACCAACAGAACTCGTTTCTGGCACCTTTGCCGGTGGAGCTGTGCATGGGGTGTGTTTGGAACATTTTGTCACCAGCCGAGTCCAAAATTCAGCTGATCCCCATCTCAGCCCAGAAAGCAGGTAGAACAAGTTTTGTGGTGCCTTCCTCTTGCCTACCGGGGTAGTGTAAAAACTACTAAAAGAACTCCTTTCTCGCACCATCCCCGGTGGTGGTGTGCATGGGGTGTGTTTGGAACATTTTGTTACCAGCCGCGTCCAAAATTCAGCGATTCCCCATCTCAGCCCAGAAAGCAGGTAGAACAACTTTTGTGGTGCCTTTCTCTTGCCTACCGGGGTAGTGTAAAAACTACCAACAGAACTCGTTTCTGGCACCTTCCCCGGTGGAGTTGTGCATGGGGTGTGTTTGGAACATTTTGCCACCAGCCGAGTCCAAAACTCAGCAGTTCCCCATCTCAGCCCAGAAAGCAGGTAGAACAAGTTTTGTGGTGCCTTTCAGCTGCCTACCGGGGGTAGTGTAAAAACTACCAACAGAACTCGTTTCTGGCACCTTTGCGGGTGGAGTTGTTTATGGGGTGTGTTTGGATCATTTTGTTACCACCCGAGTCCAAAATTCAGCCGTTCCCCATCTCAGCCCAGAAAGCAGGTAGAACAAGTTTTGTGGTGCCTTTCTCTTGCCTACCGGGGTAGTGTAAAAACTACCAAGAGAACTCGTTTCTGGCACCTTCCCCGGTGGAGTTGTGCATGGGGTGTGTTTGGAACATTTTGTCACCAGCCGAGTCCAAAATTCAGCGATTCCCCATCTCAGCCCAGAAAGCAGGTAGAACATGTTTTGTGGTGCCTTTCTCTTGCCTACCGGGGTAGTGTAAAAAGTACCAACAGAACTCGTTTCTGGTACCTTCCCCGGTGGAGTTGTGCATGGGGTGTGTTTGGAACATTTTGTCACCAGCCGAGTCCAAAATTCAGCGATTCCCCATCTCAGCCCAGAAAGCAGGTAGAACACGTTTTGTGGTGCCTTCCTCTTGCCTACCGGGGTAGTGTAAAAACTACCAAAAGAACTCGTTTCTGGCACCTTCCCCGGTGGAGTTGTGCATGGGGTGTGTTTGGAACATTTTGTTACCAGCCGAGTCCAAAATTCAGCCGTTCCCCATCTCAGCCCAGAAAGCAGGTAGAACAAGTTTTGTGGTGTCTTTCAGCTGCCTACCGGGGTACTGTAAAAACTACCAACAGAACTCGTTTCTGGCACCTTCCTCGGTGGAGTTGTGCATGGGGTGTGTTTGGAACATTTTGTCACCAGCCGAGTCCAAAATTCAGCGATTCCCCATCTCAGCCCAGAAAGCAGGTAGAACAAGTTTTGTGGTGCCTTTCAGCTGCCTACCGGGGTAGTGTAAAAACTACCAAAAGAACTCGTTTCTGGCACCTTTGCGGGTGGAGTTGTGCATGGGGTGTATTTGGAACATTTTGTCAGCAGCCGAGTCCAAAACTCAGCGATTCCCCATCTCAGCCCAGAAAGCAGGTACAACAAGTTTTGTGGTGCCTTTCAGCTGCCTACCGGGGTAGTGTAAAAACTACCAACAGAACTCATTTCTGGCACCTTTGCGGTGGAGCTGTGCATGGGGTGTGTTTGGAACATTTTGTTACCAGCCGAGTCCAAAATTCAGCCGTTCCCCATCTCAGCCCAGAAAGCAGGTAGAACAAGTTTTGTGGTGCCTTTCTCTTGCCTACCGGGGGTAGTGTAAAAACTACCAACAGAACTCGTTTCTGGCACCTTCCCCGGTGGAGTTGTGCATGGGGTGTGTTTGGAACATTTTGTCAGCAGCCGAGTCCAAAATTCAGCGATTCCCCATCTCAGCCCAGAAAGCAGGTAGAACAAGTTTTGTGGTGCCTTTCAGCTGCCTACCGGGGTAGTGTAAAAACTACCAACAGAACTCGTTTCTGGCACCTTCCCCGGTGGAGTTGTGCATGGGGTGTGTTTGGAACATTTTGTCACCAGCCGAGTCCAAAATTCAGCGATTCCCCATCTCAGCCCAGAAAGCAGGTAGAACAACTTTTGTGGTGCCTTTCTCTTGCCTACCGGGGTAGTGTAAAAACTACCAACAGAACTCGTTTCTGGCACCTTCCCCGGTGGAGTTGTGCATGGGGTGTGTTTGGAACATTTTGTCACCAGCCGAGTCCAAAATTCAGCGATTCCCCATCTCAGCCCAGAAAGCAGGTAGAACAAGTTTTGTGGTGCCTTTCAGCTGCCTACCGGGGGTAGTGTAAAAACTACCAACAGAACTCGTTTCTGGCACCTTCCCCGGTGGAGTTGTGCATGGGGTGTGTTTGGAACATTTTGTCACCAGCCGAGTCCAAAATTCAGCGATTCCCCATCTAAGCCCAGAAAGCAGGTAGAACAAGTTTTGTGGTGCCTTTCAGCTGCCTACCGGGGTAGTGTAAAAACTACCAACAGAACTCGTTTCTGGCACCTTCCCCGGTGGAGTTGTGCATGGGGTGTGTTTGGAACATTTTGTCACCAGCCGAGTCCAAAATTCAGCTATTCCCCATCTCAGCCCAGAAAGCAGGTACAACAAGTTTTGTGGTGCCTTTCAGCTGCCTACCGGGGTAGTGTAAAAACTACCAAGAGAACTCGTTTCTGGCACCTTCCCCGGTGGAGTTGTGCATGGGGTGTGTTTGGAACATTTTGTCACCAGCCGAGTCCAAAATTCAGCGATTCCCCATCTCAGCCCAGAAAGCAGGTAGAACAAGTTTTGTGGTGCCTTTCAGCTGCCTACCGGGGTAGTGTAAAAACTACCAACAGTACTCGTTTCTGGCACCTTCCCCGGTGGAGTTGTGCATGGGGTGTGTTTGGAACATTTTGTCACCAGCCGAGTCCAAAATTCAGCGATTCCCCATCTAAGCCCAGAAAGCAGGTAGAACAAGTTTTGTGGTGCCTTTCAGCTGCCTACCGGGGTAGTGTAAAAACTACCAACAGAACTCGTTTCTGGCACCTTCCCCGGTGGAGTTGTGCATGGGGTGTGTTTGGAACATTTTGTCAGCAGCCGAGTCCAAAATTCAGCGATTCCCCATCTCAGCCCAGAAAGCAGGTAGAACAAGTTTTGTGGTGCCTTTCAGGTGCCTACCGGGGTAGTGTAAAAACTACCAAGAGAACTCGTTTCTGGCACCTTCCCCGGTGGAGTTGTGCATGGGGTGTGTTTGGAACATTTTGTCACCAGCCGAGTCCAAAATTCAGCGATTCCCCATCTCAGCCCAGAAAGCAGGTAGAACAAGTTTTGTGGTGCCTTTCAGCTGCCTACCGGGGTAGTGTAAAAACTACCAAGAGAACTCGTTTCTGGCACCTTCCCCGGTGGAGTTGTGCATGGGGTGTGTTTGGAACATTTTGTCACCAGCCGAGTCCAAAATTCAGCGATTCCCCATCTCAGCCCAGAAAGCAGGTAGAACAAGTTTTGTGGTGCCTTTCAGCTGCCTACCGGGGTAGTGTAAAAACTACCAAGAGAACTCGTTTCTGGCACCTTCCCCGGTGGAGTTGTGCATGGGGTGTGTTTGGAACATTTTGTCACCAGCCGAGTCCAAAATTCAGCGATTCCCCATCTCAGCCCAGAAAGCAGGTAGAACAAGTTTTGTGGTGCCTTTCAGCTGCCTACCGGGGTAGTGTAAAAACTACCAACAGAACTCGTTTCTGGCACCTTCCCCGGTGGAGTTGTGCATGGGGTGTGTTTGGAACATTTTGTCAGCAGCCGAGTCCAAAATTCAGCGATTCCCCATCTAAGCCCAGAAAGCAGGTAGAACAAGTTTTGTGGTGCCTTCCTCTTGCCTACCGGGGTAGTGTAAAAACTACCAACAGAACTCGTTTCTGGCACCTTCCCCGGTGGAGTTGTGCATGGGGTGTGTTTGGAACATTTTGTCACCAGCCGAGTCCAAAATTCAGCGATTCCCCCATCTCAGCCCAGAAAGCAGGTAGAACAAGTTTTGTGGTGCCTTTCAGGTGCCTACCGGGGTAGTGTAAAAACTACCAACAGAACTCGTTTCTGGCACCTTCCCCGGTGGAGTTGTGCATGGGGTGTGTTTGGAACATTTTGTCACCAGCCGAGTCCAAAATTCAGCGATTCCCCATCTCAGCCCAGAAAGCAGGTAGAACAAGTTTTGTGGTGCCTTTCAGCTGCCTACCGGGGTAGTGTAAAAACTACCAACAGAACTCGTTTCTGGCACCTTTGCGGGTGGAGTTGTGCATGGGGTGTGTTTGGATCATTTTGTTACCAGCCGAGTCCGAAATTCAGCCGTTCCCCATCTCAGCCCAGAAAGCAGGTAGAACAAGTTTTGTGGTGCCTTTCTCTTGCCTACCGGGGTAGTGTAAAAACTACCAACAGAACTCGTTTCTGGCACCTTCCCCGGTGGAGTTGTGCATGGGGTGTGTTTGGAACATTTTGTCAGCAGCCGAGTCCAAAATTCAGCGATTCCCCATCTCAGCCCAGAAAGCAGGTAGAACATGTTTTGTGGTGCCTTTCTCTTGCCTACCGGGGTAGTGTAAAAACTACCAACAGAACTCGTTTCTGGCACCTTCCCCGGTGGAGTTGTGCATGGGGTGTGTTTGGAACATTTTGTCACCAGCCGAGTCCAAAATTCAGCGATTCCCCATCTCAGCCCAGAAAGCAGGTAGAACACGTTTTGTGGTGCCTTCCTCTTGCCTACCGGGGTAGTGTAAAAACTACCAACAGAACTCGTTTCTGGCACCTTCCCCGGTGGAGTTGTGCATGGGGTGTGTTTGGAACATTTTGTTACCAGCCGAGTCCAAAATTCAGCCGTTCCCCATCTCAGCCCAGAAAGCAGGTAGAACAAGTTTTGTGGTGCCTTTCAGCTGCCTACCGGGGTAGTGTAAAAACTACCAACAGAACTCATTTCTGGCACCTTCCTCGGTGGAGTTGTGCATGGGGTGTGTTTGGAACATTTTGTCAGCAGCCGAGTCCAAAACTCAGCGATTCCCCATCTCAGCCCAGAAAGCAGGTAGAACAAGTTTTGTGGTGCCTTTCAGCTGCCTACCGGGGTAGTGTAAAAACTACCAACAGAACTCATTTCTGGCACCTTCCCCGGTGGAGTTGTGCATGGGGTGTGTTTGGAACATTTTGTCACCAGCCGAGTCCAAAATTCAGCGATTCCCCATCTCAGCCCAGAAAGCAGGTAGAACAAGTTTTGTGGTGCCTTCCTCTTGCCTACCGGGGTAGTGTAAAAACTACCAACAGAACTCGTTTCTGGCACCTTCCCCGGTGGAGTTGTGCATGGGGTGTGTTTGGAACATTTTGTCAGCAGCCGAGTCCAAAATTCAGCGATTCCCCATCTCAGCCCAGAAAGCAGGTAGAACAACTTTTGTGGTGCCTTTCTCTTGCCTACCGGGGTAGTGTAAAAACTACCAACAGAACTCGTTTCTGGCACCTTCCCCGGTGGAGTTGTGCATGGGGTGTGTTTGGAACATTTTGTCACCAGCCGAGTCCAAAATTCAGCGATTCCCCATCTCAGCCCAGAAAGCAGGTAGAACAAGTTTTGTGGTGCCTTTCAGCTGCCTACCGGGGGTAGTGTAAAAACTACCAAGAGAACTCGTTTCTGGCACCTTCCCCGGTGGAGTTGTGCATGGGGTGTGTTTGGAACATTTTGTTACCAGCCGAGTCCAAAATTCAGCCGTTCCCCATCTCAGCCCAGAAAGCAGGTAGAACAAGTTTTGTGGTGCCTTTCAGCTGCCTACCGGGGGTAGTGTAAAAACTACCAACAGAACTCGTTTCTGGCACCTTCCCCGGTGGAGTTGTGCATGGGGTGTGTTTGGAACATTTTGTCACCAGCCGAGTCCAAAATTCAGCGATTCCCCATCTCAGCCCAGAAAGCAGGTAGAACAAGTTTTGTGGTGCCTTTCAGCTGTCTACCGGGGTAGTGTAAAAACTACCAACAGAACTCGTTTCTGGCACCTTCCCCGGTGGAGTTGTGCATGGGGTGTGTTTGGAACATTTTGTCACCAGCCGAGTCCAAAATTCAGCGATTCCCCATCTCAGCCCAGAAAGCAGGTAGAACAAGTTTTGTGGTGCCTTTCAGCTGCCTACCGGGGTAGTGTAAAAACTACCAACAGAACTCGTTTCTGGCACCTTCCCCGGTGGAGTTGTGCATGGGGTGTGTTTGGAACATTTTGTCACCAGCCGAGTCCAAAATTCAGCCGTTCCCCATCTCAGCCCAGAAAGCAGGTGGAACAAGTTTTGTGGTGCCTTTCAGCTGCCTACCGGGGTAGTGTAAAAACTACCAACAGAACTCATTTCTGGCACCTTTGCCGGTGGAGCTGTGCATGGGGTGTGTTTGGAACATTTTGTTACCAGCCGAGTCCAAAATTCAGCCGTTCCCCATCTCAGCCCAGAAAGCAGGTAGAACAAGTTTTGTGGTGCCTTTCTCTTGCCTACCGGGGGTAGTGTAAAAACTACCAACAGAACTCGTTTCTGGCACCTTCCCCGGTGGAGTTGTGCATGGGGTGTGTTTGGAACATTTTGTCACCAGCCGAGTCCAAAATTCAGCGATTCCCCATCTCAGCCCAGAAAGCAGGTAGAACAAGTTTTGTGGTGCCTTTCTCTTGCCTACCCGGGTAGTGTAAAAACTACCAACAGAACTCGTTTCTGGCACCTTCCCCGGTGGAGTTGTGCATGGGGTGTGTTTGGAACATTTTGTCACCAGCCGAGTCCAAAATTCAGCGATTCCCCATCTCAGCCCAGGAAGCAGATAAGAACCGGTTTTATGGTGCCTTTCAGCTGCCTACCGGGGTAGTGTAAAAACTACCAACAGAACTCGTTTCTGGCACCTTCCCCGGTGGAGTTGTGCATGGGGTGTGTTTGGAACATTTTGTCACCAGCCGAGTCCAAAATTCAGCGATTCCCCATCTAAGCCCAGAAAGCAGGTAGAACAAGTTTTGTGGTGCCTTTCTCTTGCCTACCGGGGTAGTGTAAAAACTACCAACAGAACTCGTTTCTGGCACCTTCCCCGGTGGAGTTGTGCATGGGGTGTGTTTGGAACATTTTGTCACCAGCCGAGTCCAAAATTCAGCGATTCCCCATCTCAGCCCAGAAAGCAGGTAGAACAAGTTTTGTGGTGCCTTTCTCTTGCCTACCGGGGTAGTGTAAAAACTACCAACAGAACTCGTTTCTGGCACCTTCCCCAGTGGAGTTGTGCATGGGGTGTGTTTGGAACATTTTGTCACCAGCCGAGTCCAAAATTCAGCGATTCCCCATCTCAGCCCAGAAAGCAGGTAGAACAAGTTTTGTGGTGCCTTTCAGCTGCCTACCGGGGTAGTGTAAAAACTACCAACAGTACTCGTTTCTGGCACCTTCCCCGGTGGAGCTGTGCATGGGGTGTGTTTGGAACATTTTGTTACCAGCCGAGTCCAAAATTCAGCCGTTCCCCATCTCAGCCCAGAAAGCAGGTAGAACAAGTTTTGTGGTGCCTTTCTCTTGCCTACCGGGGTAGTGTAAAAACTACCAACAGAACTCGTTTCTGGCACCTTCCCCGGTGGAGTTGTGCATGGGGTGTGTTTGGAACATTTTGTCAGCAGCCGAGTCCAAAATTCAGCGATTCCCCATCTCAGCCCAGAAAGCAGGTAGAACAACTTTTGTGGTGCCTTTCTCTTGCCTACCGGGGTAGTGTAAAAACTACCAACAGAACTCGTTTCTGGCACCTTCCCCGGTGGAGTTGTGCATGGGGTGTGTTTGGAACATTTTGTCACCAGCCGAGTCCAAAATTCAGCGATTCCCCATCTAAGCCCAGAAAGCAGGTAGAACAAGTTTTGTGGTGCCTTTCTCTTGCCTACCGGGGTAGTGTAAAAACTACCAACAGAACTCGTTTCTGGCACCTTCCCCGGTGGAGTTGTGCATGGGGTGTGTTTGGAACATTTTGTCACCAGCCGAGTCCAAAATTCAGCGATTCCCCATCTCAGCCCAGAAAGCAGGTAGAACAAGTTTTGTGGTGCCTTTCTCTTGCCTACCGGGGTAGTGTAAAAACTACCAACAGAACTCGTTTCTGGCACCTTCCCCAGTGGAGTTGTGCATGGGGTGTGTTTGGAACATTTTGTCACCAGCCGAGTCCAAAATTCAGCGATTCCCCATCTCAGCCCAGAAAGCAGGTAGAACAAGTTTTGTGGTGCCTTTCAGCTGCCTACCGGGGTAGTGTAAAAACTACCAACAGTACTCGTTTCTGGCACCTTCCCCGGTGGAGTTGTGCATGGGGTGTGTTTGGAACATTTTGTTACCAGCCGAGTCCAAAATTCAGCCGTTCCCCATCTCAGCCCAGAAAGCAGGTAGAACAAGTTTTGTGGTGCCTTTCAGCTGCCTACCGGGGTAGTGTAAAAACTACCAACAGAACTCGTTTCTGGCACCT
Source organism: Falco biarmicus (assembly GCF_023638135.1). Taxonomy (NCBI): domain Eukaryota; kingdom Metazoa; phylum Chordata; class Aves; order Falconiformes; family Falconidae; genus Falco; species Falco biarmicus. The sequence continues at coordinate 43,528 of NW_026611840.1, read as the reverse complement.
TCCCCGGTGGAGTTGTGCATGGGGTGTGTTTGGAACATTTTGTCACCAGCCGAGTCCAAAATTCAGCGATTCCCCATCTCAGCCCAGAAAGCAGGTAGAACAAGTTTTGTGGTGCCTTTCAGCTGCCTACCCGGGTAGTGTAAAAACTACCAAAAGAACTCGTTTCTGGCACCTTCCCCGGTGGAGTTGTGCATGGGGTGTGTTTGGAACATTTTGTCACCAGCCGAGTCCAAAATTCAGCGATTCCCCATCTAAGCCCAGAAAGCAGGTAGAACAAGTTTTGTGGTGCCTTCCTCTTGCCTACCGGGGTAGTGTAAAAACTACCAACAGAACTCGTTTCTGGCACCTTCCCCGGTGGAGTTGTGCATGGGGTGTGTTTGGAACATTTTGTCAGCAGCCGAGTCCAAAATTCAGCGATTCCCCATCTCAGCCCAGAAAGCAGGTAGAACACGTTTTGTGGTGCCTTCCTCTTGCCTACCGGGGTAGTGTAAAAACTACCAACAGAACTCGTTTCTGGCACCTTCCCCGGTGGAGTTGTGCATGGGGTGTGTTTGGAACATTTTGTTACCAGCCGAGTCCAAAATTCAGCCGTTCCCCATCTAAGCCCAGAAAGCAGGTAGAACAAGTTTTGTGGTGCCTTTCAGCTGCCTACCGGGGTACTGTAAAAACTACCAACAGAACTCGTTTCTGGCACCTTCCTCGGTGGAGTTGTGCATGGGGTGTGTTTGGAACATTTTGTCACCAGCCGAGTCCAAAATTCAGCGATTCCCCATCTCTAGCCCAGAAAGCAGGTAGAACAAGTTTTGTGGTGCCTTTCAGCTGCCTACCGGGGTACTGTAAAAACTACCAACAGAACTCGTTTCTGGCACCTTTGCGGGTGGAGTTGTGCATGGGGTGTGTTTGGAACATTTTGTCACCAGCCGAGTCCAAAATTCAGCTGATCCCCATCTCAGCCCAGAAAGCAGGTAGAACAAGTTTTGTGGTGCCTTCCTCTTGCCTACCGGGGTAGTGTAAAAACTACCAACAGAACTCGTTTCTGGCACCTTCCCCGGTGGAGTTGTGCATGGGGTGTGTTTGGAACATTTTGTCACCAGCCGAGTCCAAAATTCAGCGATTCCCCATCTCAGCCCAGAAAGCAGGTACAACAAGTTTTGTGGTGCCTTTCTCTTGCCTACTGGGGTAGTGTAAAAACTACCAACAGAACTCGTTTCTGGCACCTTCCCCAGTGGAGTTGTGCATGGGGTGTGTTTGGAACATCCTGTCACCAGCCGAGTCCAAAATTCAGCTGTTCCCCATCTCTAGCCCAGGAAGAAGATAAGAACCGGTTTTATGGTGCCTTTCAGCTGCCTACCGGGGTAGTGTAAAAACTACCAACAGAACTCGTTTCTGGCACCTTCCCCGGTGGAGTTGTGCATGGGGTGTGTTTGGAACATTTTGTCACCAGCCGAGTCCAAAATTCAGCGATTCCCCATCTCAGCCCAGAAAGCAGGTAGAACAACTTTTGTGGTGCCTTTCTCTTGCCTACCGGGGTAGTGTAAAAACTACCAACAGAACTCGTTTCTGGCACCTTCCCCGGTGGAGTTGTGCATGGGGTGTGTTTGGAACATTTTGTTACCAGCCGAGTCCAAAATTCAGCCGTTCCCCATCTCAGCCCAGAAAGCAGATAGAACAAGTTTTGTGGTGCCTTTCAGCTGCCTACCGGGGTAGTGTAAAAACTACCAACAGAACTCGTTTCTGGCACCTTCCCCGGTGGAGTTGTGCATGGGGTGTGTTTGGAACATTTTGTCACCAGCCGAGTCCAAAATTCAGCGATTCCCCATCTCAGCCCAGAAAGCAGGTAGAACAAGTTTTGTGGTGCCTTTCAGCTGCCTACCGGGGTAGTGTAAAAACTACCAACAGAACTCGTTTCTGGCACCTTCCCCGGTGGAGTTGTGCATGGGGTGTGTTTGGAACATTTTGTCACCAGCCGAGTCCAAAATTCAGCTATTCCCCATCTCAGCCCAGAAAGCAGGTACAACAAGTTTTGTGGTGCCTTTCTCTTGCCTACCGGGGTAGTGTAAAAACTACCAACAGAACTCGTTTCTGGCACCTTCCCCGGTGGAGTTGTGCATGGGGTGTGTTTGGAACATTTTGTCACCAGCCGAGTCCAAAATTCAGCGATTCCCCATCTCAGCCCAGAAAGCAGGTAGAACAAGTTTTGTGGTGCCTTTCAGCTGCCTACCGGGGTACTGTAAAAACTACCAACAGAACTGGTTTCTGGCACCTTCCTCGGTGGAGTTGTGCATGGGGTGTGTTTGGAACATTTTGTCACCAGCCGAGTCCAAAATTCAGCGATTCCCCATCTCAGCCCAGAAAGCAGGTAGAACAAGTTTTGTGGTGCCTTTCAGCTGCCTACCGGGGTAGTGTAAAAACTACCAACAGAACTCGTTTCTGGCACCTTCCCCGGTGGAGTTGTGCATGGGGTGTGTTTGGAACATTTTGTCACCAGCCGAGTCCAAAATTCAGCTGATCCCCATCTCAGCCCAGAAAGCAGGTAGAACAAGTTTTGTGGTGCCTTCCTCTTGCCTACCGGGGTAGTGTAAAAACTACCAACAGAACTCGTTTCTGGCACCTTCCCCGGTGGAGTTGTGCATGGGGTGTGTTTGGAACATTTTGTCACCAGCCGAGTCCAAAATTCAGCGATTCCCCATCTCAGCCCAGAAAGCAGGTAGAACAAGTTTTGTGGTGCCTTTCTCTTGCCTACCGGGGTAGTGTAAAAACTACCAACAGAACTCGTTTCTGGCACCTTCCCCGGTGGAGTTGTGCATGGGGTGTGTTTGGAACATTTTGTCACCAGCCGAGTCCAAAATTCAGCGATTCCCCATCTCAGCCCCGAAAGCAGGTAGAACAAGTTTTGTGGTGCCTTTCAGCTGCCTACCGGGGTAGTGTAAAAACTACCAACAGAACTCGTTTCTGGCACCTTCCCCGGTGGAGTTGTGCATGGGGTGTGTTTGGAACATTTTGTCACCAGCCGAGTCCAAAATTCAGCTGTTCCCCATCTCTAGCCCAGGAAGCAGATAAGAACCGGTTTTATGGTGCCTTTCAGCTGCCTACCGGGGTAGTGTAAAAACTACCAACAGAACTCGTTTCTGGCACCTTCCCCAGTGGAGTTGTGCATGGGGTGTGTTTGGAACATCCTGTCACCAGCCGAGTCCAAAATTCAGCTGTTCCCCATCTCTAGCCCAGGAAGCAGATAAGAACCGGTTTTATGGTGCCTTTCAGCTGCCTACCGGGGTAGTGTAAAAACTACCAACAGAACTCGTTTCTGGCACCTTCCCCGGTGGAGTTGTGCATGGGGTGTGTTTGGATCATTTTGTTACCAGCCGAGTCCAAAATTCAGCCGTTCCCCATCTCAGCCCAGAAAGCAGGTAGAACAAGTTTTGTGGTGCCTTTCTCTTGCCTACCGGGGTAGTGTAAAAACTACCAACAGAACTCGTTTCTGGCACCTTCCCCGGTGGAGTTGTGCATGGGGTGTGTTTGGAACATTTTGTCACCAGCCGAGTCCAAAATTCAGCGATTCCCCATCTCAGCCCAGAAAGCAGGTAGAACACGTTTTGTGGTGCCTTCCTCTTGCCTACCGGGGTAGTGTAAAAACTACCAACAGAACTCGTTTCTGGCACCTTCCTCGGTGGAGTTGTGCATGGGGTGTGTTTGGAACATTTTGTTACCAGCCGAGTCCAAAATTCAGCGATTCCCCATCTCAGCCCAGAAAGCAGGTAGAACAAGTTTTGTGGTGCCTTCCTCTTGCCTACCGGGGTAGTGTAAAAACTACCAACAGAACTCGTTTCTGGCACCTTCCCCGGTGGAGTTGTGCATGGGGTGTGTTTGGAACATTTTGTCACCAGCCGAGTCCAAAATTCAGCGATTCCCCATCTCAGCCCAGAAAGCAGGTAGAACAAGTTTTGTGGTGCCTTTCAGCTGCCTACCGGGGTACTGTAAAAACTACCAACAGAACTCGTTTCTGGCACCTTCCTCGGTGGAGTTGTGCATGGGGTGTGTTTGGAACATTTTGTCACCAGCCGAGTCCAAAATTCAGCCGTTCCCCATCTCAGCCCAGAAAGCAGGTAGAACAAGTTTTGTGGTGCCTTTCTCTTGCCTACCGGGGTAGTGTAAAAAACTACCAACAGAACTCGTTTCTGGCACCTTCCCCGGTGGAGTTGTGCATGGGGTGTGTTTGGAACATTTTGTCACCAGCCGAGTCCAAAATTCAGCGATTCCCCATCTCAGCCCAGAAAGCAGGTAGAACAAGTTTTGTGGTGCCTTTCAGCTGCCTACCGGGGTAGTGTAAAAACTACCAACAGAACTCGTTTCTGGCACCTTCCCCGGTGGAGTTGTGCATGGGGTGTGTTTGGAACATTTTGTCACCAGCCGAGTCCAAAATTCAGCGATTCCCCATCTCAGCCCAGAAAGCAGGTAGAACAAGTTTTGTGGTGCCTTTCTCTTGCCTACCGGGGTAGTGTAAAAACTACCAACAGAACTCGTTTCTGGCACCTTCCCCGGTGGAGTTGTGCATGGGGTGTGTTTGGAACATTTTGTCACCAGCCGAGTCCAAAATTCAGCGATTCCCCATCTCAGCCCAGAAAGCAGGTAGAACAAGTTTTGTGGTGCCTTTCTCTTGCCTACCGGGGTAGTGTAAAAACTACCAACAGAACTCGTTTCTGGCACCTTCCCCGGTGGAGTTGTGCATGGGGTGTGTTTGGAACATTTTGTCAGCAGCCGAGTCCAAAATTCAGCGATTCCCCATCTCAGCCCAGAAAGCAGGTAGAACAAGTTTTGTGGTGCCTTTCTCTTGCCTACCGGGGTAGTGTAAAAACTACCAACAGAACTCGTTTCTGGCACCTTCCCCGGTGGAGTTGTGCATGGGGTGTGTTTGGAACATTTTGTCACCAGCCGAGTCCAAAATTCAGCGATTCCCCATCTAAGCCCAGAAAGCAGGTAGAACAAGTTTTGTGGTGCCTTTCTCTTGCCTACCGGGGTAGTGTAAAAACTACCAACAGAACTCGTTTCTGGCACCTTCCCCGGTGGAGTTGTGCATGGGGTGTGTTTGGAACATTTTGTCACCAGCCGAGTCCAAAATTCAGCGATTCCCCATCTCAGCCCAGAAAGCAGGTAGAACAAGTTTTGTGGTGCCTTTCTCTTGCCTACCGGGGTAGTGTAAAAACTACCAACAGAACTCGTTTCTGGCACCTTCCCCAGTGGAGTTGTGCATGGGGTGTGTTTGGAACATTTTGTCACCAGCCGAGTCCAAAATTCAGCGATTCCCCATCTCAGCCCAGAAAGCAGGTAGAACAAGTTTTGTGGTGCCTTTCAGCTGCCTACCGGGGTAGTGTAAAAACTACCAACAGTACTCGTTTCTGGCACCTTCCCCGGTGGAGTTGTGCATGGGGTGTGTTTGGAACATTTTGTTACCAGCCGAGTCCAAAATTCAGCCGTTCCCCATCTCAGCCCAGAAAGCAGGTAGAACAAGTTTTGTGGTGCCTTTCAGCTGCCTACCGGGGTAGTGTAAAAACTACCAACAGAACTCGTTTCTGGCACCTTCCCCGGTGGAGTTGTGCATGGGGTGTGTTTGGAACATTTTGTCACCAGCCGAGTCCAAAATTCAGCGATTCCCCATCTCAGCCCAGAAAGCAGGTAGAACAAGTTTTGTGGTGCCTTTCAGCTGCCTACCCGGGTAGTGTAAAAACTACCAAAAGAACTCGTTTCTGGCACCTTCCCCGGTGGAGTTGTGCATGGGGTGTGTTTGGAACATTTTGTCACCAGCCGAGTCCAAAATTCAGCGATTCCCCATCTAAGCCCAGAAAGCAGGTAGAACAAGTTTTGTGGTGCCTTCCTCTTGCCTACCGGGGTAGTGTAAAAACTACCAACAGAACTCGTTTCTGGCACCTTCCCCGGTGGAGTTGTGCATGGGGTGTGTTTGGAACATTTTGTCAGCAGCCGAGTCCAAAATTCAGCGATTGCCCATCTCAGCCCAGAAAGCAGGTAGAACACGTTTTGTGGTGCCTTCCTCTTGCCTACCGGGGTAGTGTAAAAACTACCAACAGAACTCGTTTCTGGCACCTTCCCCGGTGGAGTTGTGCATGGGGTGTGTTTGGAACATTTTGTTACCAGCCGAGTCCAAAATTCAGCCGTTCCCCATCTAAGCCCAGAAAGCAGGTAGAACAAGTTTTGTGGTGCCTTTCAGCTGCCTACCGGGGGTACTGTAAAAACTACCAACAGAACTCGTTTCTGGCACCTTCCTCGGTGGAGTTGTGCATGGGGTGTGTTTGGAACATTTTGTCACCAGCCGAGTCCAAAATTCAGCGATTCCCCATCTCTAGCCCAGAAAGCAGGTAGAACAAGTTTTGTGGTGCCTTTCAGCTGCCTACCGGGGTACTGTAAAAACTACCAACAGAACTCGTTTCTGGCACCTTTGCGGGTGGAGTTGTGCATGGGGTGTGTTTGGAACATTTTGTCACCAGCCGAGTCCAAAATTCAGCTGATCCCCATCTCAGCCCAGAAAGCAGGTAGAACAAGTTTTGTGGTGCCTTCCTCTTGCCTACCGGGGTAGTGTAAAAACTACCAACAGAACTCGTTTCTGGCACCTTCCCCGGTGGAGTTGTGCATGGGGTGTGTTTGGAACATTTTGTCACCAGCCGAGTCCAAAATTCAGCGATTCCCCATCTCAGCCCAGAAAGCAGGTACAACAAGTTTTGTGGTGCCTTTCTCTTGCCTACCGGGGTAGTGTAAAAACTACCAACAGAACTCGTTTCTGGCACCTTCCCCAGTGGAGTTGTGCATGGGGTGTGTTTGGAACATCCTGTCACCAGCCGAGTCCAAAATTCAGCTGTTCCCCATCTCTAGCCCAGGAAGAAGATAAGAACCGGTTTTATGGTGCCTTTCAGCTGCCTACCGGGGTAGTGTAAAAACTACCAACAGAACTCGTTTCTGGCACCTTCCCCGGTGGAGTTGTGCATGGGGTGTGTTTGGAACATTTTGTCACCAGCCGAGTCCAAAATTCAGCGATTCCCCATCTCAGCCCAGAAAGCAGGTAGAACAACTTTTGTGGTGCCTTTCTCTTGCCTACCGGGGTAGTGTAAAAACTACCAACAGAACTCGTTTCTGGCACCTTCCCCGGTGGAGTTGTGCATGGGGTGTGTTTGGAACATTTTGTCACCAGCCGAGTCCAAAATTCAGCGATTCCCCATCTCAGCCCAGAAAGCAGGTAGAACAAGTTTTGTGGTGCCTTTCAGCTGCCTACCGGGGTAGTGTAAAAACTACCAACAGAACTCGTTTCTGGCACCTTCCCCGGTGGAGTTGTGCATGGGGTGTGTTTGGAACATTTTGTTACCAGCCGAGTCCAAAATTCAGCCGTTCCCCATCTCAGCCCAGAAAGCAGATAGAACAAGTTTTGTGGTGCCTTTCAGCTGCCTACCGGGGTAGTGTAAAAACTACCAACAGAACTCGTTTCTGGCACCTTCCCCGGTGGAGTTGTGCATGGGGTGTGTTTGGAACATTTTGTCACCAGCCGAGTCCAAAATTCAGCGATTCCCCATCTCAGCCCAGAAAGCAGGTAGAACAAGTTTTGTGGTGCCTTTCAGGTGCCTACCGGGGTAGTGTAAAAACTACCAACAGAACTCGTTTCTGGCACCTTCCCCGGTGGAGTTGTGCATGGGGTGTGTTTGGAACATTTTGTCACCAGCCGAGTCCAAAATTCAGCTATTCCCCATCTCAGCCCAGAAAGCAGGTACAACAAGTTTTGTGGTGCCTTTCAGCTGCCTACCGGGGTAGTGTAAAAACTACCAAGAGAACTCGTTTCTGGCACCTTCCCCGGTGGAGTTGTGCATGGGGTGTGTTTGGAACATTTTGTTACCAGCCGAGTCCAAAATTCAGCCGTTCCCCATCTCAGCCCAGAAAGCAGGTAGAACAAGTTTTGTGGTGCCTTTCAGCTGCCTACCGGGGTACTGTAAAAAACTACCAACAGAACTGGTTTCTGGCACCTTCCTCGGTGGAGTTGTGCATGGGGTGTGTTTGGAACATTTTGTCACCAGCCGAGTCCAAAATTCAGCGATTCCCCATCTCAGCCCAGAAAGCAGGTAGAACAAGTTTTGTGGTGCCTTTCTCTTGCCTACCGGGGTAGTGTAAAAACTACCAACAGAACTCGTTTCTGGCACCTTCCTCGGTGGAGTTGTGCATGGGGTGTGTTTGGAACATTTTGTCACCAGCCGAGTCCAAAATTCAGCGATTCCCCATCTCAGCCCAGAAAGCAGGTAGAACAAGTTTTGTGGTGCCTTTCTCTTGCCTACCGGGGTAGTGTAAAAACTACCAACAGAACTCGTTTCTGGCACCTTCCCCGGTGGAGTTGTGCATGGGGTGTGTTTGGAACATTTTGTCACCAGCCGAGTCCAAAATTCAGCTGATCCCCATCTCAGCCCAGAAAGCAGGTAGAACAAGTTTTGTGGTGCCTTCCTCTTGCCTACCGGGGTAGTGTAAAAACTACCAACAGAACTCGTTTCTGGCACCTTCCCCGGTGGAGTTGTGCATGGGGTGTGTTTGGAACATTTTGTCACCAGCCGAGTCCAAAATTCAGCGATTCCCCATCTCAGCCCAGAAAGCAGGTAGAACAAGTTTTGTGGTGCCTTTCTCTTGCCTACCGGGGTAGTGTAAAAACTACCAACAGAACTCGTTTCTGGCACCTTCCCCGGTGGAGTTGTGCATGGGGTGTGTTTGGAACATTTTGTCACCAGCCGAGTCCAAAATTCAGCGATTCCCCATCTCAGCCCCGAAAGCAGGTAGAACAAGTTTTGTGGTGCCTTTCAGCTGCCTACCGGGGTAGTGTAAAAACTACCAACAGAACTCGTTTCTGGCACCTTCCCCGGTGGAGTTGTGCATGGGGTGTGTTTGGAACATTTTGTCACCAGCCGAGTCCAAAATTCAGCTGTTCCCCATCTCTAGCCCAGGAAGCAGATAAGAACCGGTTTTTATGGTGCCTTTCAGCTGCCTACCGGGGTAGTGTAAAAACTACCAACAGAACTCGTTTCTGGCACCTTCCCCAGTGGAGTTGTGCATGGGGTGTGTTTGGAACATCCTGTCACCAGCCGAGTCCAAAATTCAGCTGTTCCCCATCTCTAGCCCAGGAAGCAGATAAGAACCGGTTTTATGGTGCCTTTCAGCTGCCTACCGGGGTAGTGTAAAAACTACCAACAGAACTCGTTTCTGGCACCTTCCCCGGTGGAGTTGTGCATGGGGTGTGTTTGGATCATTTTGTTACCAGCCGAGTCCAAAATTCAGCCGTTCCCCATCTCAGCCCAGAAAGCAGGTAGAACAAGTTTTGTGGTGCCTTTCTCTTGCCTACCGGGGTAGTGTAAAAACTACCAACAGAACTCGTTTCTGGCACCTTCCCCGGTGGAGTTGTGCATGGGGTGTGTTTGGAACATTTTGTCACCAGCCGAGTCCAAAATTCAGCGATTCCCCATCTCAGCCCAGAAAGCAGGTAGAACACGTTTTGTGGTGCCTTCCTCTTGCCTACCGGGGTAGTGTAAAAACTACCAACAGAACTCGTTTCTGGCACCTTCCTCGGTGGAGTTGTGCATGGGGTGTGTTTGGAACATTTTGTTACCAGCCGAGTCCAAAATTCAGCGATTCCCCATCTCAGCCCAGAAAGCAGGTAGAACAAGTTTTGTGGTGCCTTCCTCTTGCCTACCGGGGTAGTGTAAAAACTACCAACAGAACTCGTTTCTGGCACCTTCCCCGGTGGAGTTGTGCATGGGGTGTGTTTGGAACATTTTGTCACCAGCCGAGTCCAAAATTCAGCGATTCCCCATCTCAGCCCAGAAAGCAGGTAGAACAAGTTTTGTGGTGCCTTTCAGCTGCCTACCGGGGTACTGTAAAAACTACCAACAGAACTCGTTTCTGGCACCTTCCTCGGTGGAGTTGTGCATGGGGTGTGTTTGGAACATTTTGTCACCAGCCGAGTCCAAAATTCAGCCGTTCCCCATCTCAGCCCAGAAAGCAGGTAGAACAAGTTTTGTGGTGCCTTTCTCTTGCCTACCGGGGTAGTGTAAAAACTACCAACAGAACTCGTTTCTGGCACCTTCCCCGGTGGAGTTGTGCATGGGGTGTGTTTGGAACATTTTGTCACCAGCCGAGTCCAAAATTCAGCGATTCCCCATCTCAGCCCAGAAAGCAGGTAGAACAAGTTTTGTGGTGCCTTTCAGCTGCCTACCGGGGTAGTGTAAAAACTACCAACAGAACTCGTTTCTGGCACCTTCCCCGGTGGAGTTGTGCATGGGGTGTGTTTGGAACATTTTGTCACCAGCCGAGTCCAAAATTCAGCGATTCCCCATCTCAGCCCAGAAAGCAGGTAGAACAAGTTTTGTGGTGCCTTTCTCTTGCCTACCGGGGTAGTGTAAAAACTACCAACAGAACTCGTTTCTGGCACCTTCCCCGGTGGAGTTGTGCATGGGGTGTGTTTGGAACATTTTGTCACCAGCCGAGTCCAAAATTCAGCGATTCCCCATCTCAGCCCAGAAAGCAGGTAGAACAAGTTTTGTGGTGCCTTTCTCTTGCCTACCGGGGGTAGTGTAAAAACTACCAACAGAACTCGTTTCTGGCACCTTCCCCGGTGGAGTTGTGCATGGGGTGTGTTTGGAACATTTTGTCACCAGCCGAGTCCAAAATTCAGCGATTCCCCATCTCAGCCCAGAAAGCAGGTAGAACAACTTTTGTGGTGCCTTTCTCTTGCCTACCGGGGGTAGTGTAAAAACTACCAACAGAACTCGTTTCTGGCACCTTCCCCGGTGGAGTTGTGCATGGGGTGTGTTTGGAACATTTTGTCACCAGCCGAGTCCAAAATTCAGCGATTCCCCATCTCAGCCCAGAAAGCAGGTAGAACAAGTTTTGTGGTGCCTTTCAGCTGCCTACCGGGGTAGTGTAAAAACTACCAACAGAACTCGTTTCTGGCACCTTCCCCGGTGGAGTTGTGCATGGGGTGTGTTTGGAACATTTTGTCACCAGCCGAGTCCAAAATTCAGCCGTTCCCCATCTCAGCCCAGAAAGCAGGTAGAACATGTTTTATGGTGCCTTTCTCTTGCCTACCGGGGTAGTGTAAAAACTACCAACAGAACTCGTTTCTGGCACCTTCCCCGGTGGAGTTGTGCATGGGGTGTGTTTGGAACATTTTGTCACCAGCCGAGTCCAAAATTCAGCGATTCCCCATCTCAGCCCAGAAAGCAGGTAGAACACGTTTTGTGGTGCCTTCCTCTTGCCTACCGGGGTAGTGTAAAAACTACCAACAGAACTCGTTTCTGGCACCTTCCCCGGTGGAGTTGTGCATGGGGTGTGTTTGGAACATTTTGTTACCAGCCGAGTCCAAAATTCAGCCGTTCCCCATCTCAGCCCAGAAAGCAGGTAGAACAAGTTTTGTGGTGCCTTTCTCTTGCCTACCGGGGTAGTGTAAAAACTACCAACAGAACTCGTTTCTGGCACCTTCCTCGGTGGAGTTGTGCATGGGGTGTGTTTGGAACATTTTGTCACCAGCCGAGTCCAAAATTCAGCGATTCCCCATCTCAGCCCAGAAAGCAGGTACAACAAGTTTTGTGGTGCCTTTCAGCTGCCTACCGGGGTAGTGTAAAAACTACCAACAGAACTCGTTTCTGGCACCTTCCCCGGTGGAGTTGTGCATGGGGTGTGTTTGGAACATTTTGTCACCAGCCGAGTCCAAAACTCAGCGATTCCCCATCTCAGCCCAGAAAGCAGGTACAACAAGTTTTGTGGTGCCTTTCAGCTGCCTACCGGGGTAGTGTAAAAACTACCAACAGAACTCGTTTCTGGCACCTTCCCCGGTGGAGTTGTGCATGGGGTGTGTTTGGAACATTTTGTCACCAGCCGAGTCCAAAATTCAGCGATTCCCCATCTCAGCCCAGAAAGCAGGTAGAACAAGTTTTGTGGTGCCTTTCAGCTGCCTACCGGGGTAGTGTAAAAACTACCAACAGAACTCGTTTCTGGCACCTTCCCCGGTGGAGTTGTGCATGGGGTGTGTTTGGATCATTTTGTTACCAGCCGAGTCCAAAATTCAGCCGTTCCCCATCTCAGCCCAGAAAGCAGGTAGAACAAGTTTTGTGGTGCCTTTCTCTTGCCTACCGGGGTAGTGTAAAAACTACCAACAGAACTCGTTTCTGGCACCTTCCCCGGTGGAGTTGTGCATGGGGTGTGTTTGGAACATTTTGTCACCAGCCGAGTCCAAAATTCAGCGATTCCCCATCTCAGCCCAGAAAGCAGGTAGAACATGTTTTGTGTTGCCTTTCTCTTGCCTACCGGGGTAGTGTAAAAACTACCAACAGAACTCGTTTCTGGCACCTTCCCCGGTGGAGTTGTGCATGGGGTGTGTTTGGAACATTTTGTCACCAGCCGAGTCCAAAATTCAGCGATTCCCCATCTCAGCCCAGAAAGCAGGTAGAACACGTTTTGTGGTGCCTTCCTCTTGCCTACCGGGGGTAGTGTAAAAACTACCAACAGAACTCGTTTCTGGCACCTTCCCCGGTGGAGTTGTGCATGGGGTGTATTTGGAACATTTTGTCACCAGCCGAGTCCAAAACTCAGCGATTCCCCATCTCAGCCCAGAAAGCAGGTAGAACAAGTTTTGTGGTGCCTTTCAGCTGCCTACCGGGGTAGTGTAAAAACTACCAACAGAACTCATTTCTGGCACCTTTGCCGGTGGAGCTGTGCATGGGGTGTGTTTGGAACATTTTGTTACCAGCCGAGTCCAAAATTCAGCCGTTCCCCATCTCAGCCCAGAAAGCAGGTAGAACAAGTTTTGTGGTGCCTTTCAGCTGCCTACCGGGGTAGTGTAAAAACTACCAACAGAACTCGTTTCTGGCACCTTCCCCGGTGGAGTTGTGCATGGGGTGTGTTTGGAACATTTTGTCAGCAGCCGAGTCCAAAATTCAGCGATTCCCCATCTCAGCCCAGAAAGCAGGTAGAACAACTTTTGTGGTGCCTTTCTCTTGCCTACCGGGGTAGTGTAAAAACTACCAACAGAACTCGTTTCTGGCACCTTCCCCGGTGGAGTTGTGCATGGGGTGTGTTTGGAACATTTTGTCACCAGCCGAGTCCAAAATTCAGCGATTCCCCATCTCAGCCCAGAAAGCAGGTAGAACAACTTTTGTGGTGCCTTTCTCTTGCCTACCGGGGTAGTGTAAAAACTACCAACAGAACTCGTTTCTGGCACCTTCCCCGGTGGAGTTGTGCATGGGGTGTGTTTGGAACATTTTGTCACCAGCCGAGTCCAAAATTCAGCGATTCCCCATCTCAGCCCAGAAAGCAGGTAGAACAACTTTTGTGGTGCCTTTCTCTTGCCTACCGGGGTAGTGTAAAAACTACCAACAGAACTCGTTTCTGGCACCTTCCCCGGTGGAGTTGTGCATGGGGTGTGTTTGGAACATTTTGTCACCAGCCGAGTCCAAAATTCAGCGATTCCCCATCTCAGCCCAGAAAGCAGGTAGAACAAGTTTTGTGGTGCCTTTCAGCTGCCTACCGGGGTAGTGTAAAAACTACCAACAGAACTCGTTTCTGGCACCTTCCCCGGTGGAGTTGTGCATGGGGTGTGTTTGGAACATTTTGTTACCAGCCGAGTCCAAAATTCAGCCGTTCCCCATCTCAGCCCAGAAAGCAGGTAGAACAAGTTTTGTGGTGCCTTTCAGCTGCCTACCGGGGTAGTGTAAAAACTACCAAGAGAACTCGTTTCTGGCACCTTCCCCGGTGGAGTTGTGCATGGGGTGTGTTTGGAACATTTTGTCACCAGCCGAGTCCAAAATTCAGCGATTCCCCATCTCAGCCCAGAAAGCAGGTAGAACAAGTTTTGTGGTGCCTTTCAGCTGCCTACTGGGGTAGTGTAAAAACTACCAACAGTACTCGTTTCTGGCACCTTCCCCGGTGGAGTTGTGCATGGGGTGTGTTTGGAACATTTTGTCACCAGCCGAGTCCAAAATTCAGCGATTCCCCATCTCAGCCCAGAAAGCAGGTAGAACAAGTTTTGTGGTGCCTTTCAGCTGCCTACCCGGGTAGTGTAAAAACTACCAACAGTACTCGTTTCTGGCACCTTCCCCGGTGGAGTTGTGCATGGGGTGTGTTTGGAACATTTTGTTACCAGCCGAGTCCAAAATTCAGCCGTTCCCCATCTCAGCCCAGAAAGCAGGTAGAACAAGTTTTGTGGTGCCTTTCTCTTGCCTACCGGGGTAGTGTAAAAACTACCAACAGAACTCGTTTCTGGCACCTTCCCCGGTGGAGTTGTGCATGGGGTGTGTTTGGAACATTTTGTCACCAGCCGAGTCCAAAATTCAGCGATTCCCCATCTCAGCCCAGAAAGCAGGTAGAACAAGTTTTGTGGTGCCTTTCAGCTGCCTACCGGGGTAGTGTAAAAACTACCAACAGAACTCGTTTCTGGCACCTTCCCCGGTGGAGTTGTGCATGGGGTGTGTTTGGAACATTTTGTCACCAGCCGAGTCCAAAATTCAGCGATTCCCCATCTCAGCCCAGAAAGCAGGTAGAACAAGTTTTGTGGTGCCTTTCAGCTGCCTACCGGGGTAGTGTAAAAACTACCAACAGAACTCGTTTCTGGCACCTTCCCCGGTGGAGTTGTGCATGGGGTGTGTTTGGAACATTTTGTCAGCAGCCGAGTCCAAAATTCAGCGATTCCCCATCTCAGCCCAGAAAGCAGGTAGAACAACTTTTGTGGTGCCTTTCTCTTGCCTACCGGGGTAGTGTAAAAACTACCAACAGAACTCGTTTCTGGCACCTTCCCCGGTGGAGTTGTGCATGGGGTGTGTTTGGAACATTTTGTCACCAGCCGAGTCCAAAACTCAGCGATTCCCCATCTCAGCCCAGAAAGCAGGTAGAACAAGTTTTGTGGTGCCTTTCAGCTGCCTACCGGGGTAGTGTAAAAACTACCAACAGAACTCGTTTCTGGCACCTTCCCCGGTGGAGTTGTGCATGGGGTGTGTTTGGAACATTTTGTCACCAGCCGAGTCCAAAATTCAGCGATTCCCCATCTCAGCCCAGAAAGCAGGTACAACAAGTTTTGTGGTGCCTTTCAGCTGCCTACCGGGGTAGTGTAAAAACTACCAACAGAACTCGTTTCTGGCACCTTCCCCGGTGGAGTTGTGCATGGGGTGTGTTTGGAACATTTTGTCACCAGCCGAGTCCAAAATTCAGCTATTCCCCATCTCAGCCCAGAAAGCAGGTACAACAAGTTTTGTGGTGCCTTTCAGCTGCCTACCGGGGTAGTGTAAAAACTACCAAGAGAACTCGTTTCTGGCACCTTCCCCGGTGGAGTTGTGCATGGGGTGTGTTTGGAACATTTTGTCACCAGCCGAGTCCAAAATTCAGCGATTCCCCATCTCAGCCCAGAAAGCAGGTACAACAAGTTTTGTGGTGCCTTTCAGCTGCCTGCCGGGGTAGTGTAAAAACTACCAACAGTACTCGTTTCTGGCACCTTCCCCGGTGGAGTTGTGCATGGGGTGTGTTTGGAACATTTTGTCACCAGCCGAGTCCAAAATTCAGCGATTCCCCATCTCAGCCCAGAAAGCAGGTAGAACAAGTTTTGTGGTGCCTTTCAGGTGCCTACCGGGGTAGTGTAAAAACTACCAACAGAACTCGTTTCTGGCACCTTCCCCGGTGGAGTTGTGCATGGGGTGTGTTTGGAACATTTTGTCACCAGCCGAGTCCAAAATTCAGCGATTCCCCATCTCAGCCCAGAAAGCAGGTAGAACAAGTTTTGTGGTGCCTTTCAGCTGCCTACCGGGGTAGTGTAAAAACTACCAACAGAACTCGTTTCTGGCACCTTTGCGGGTGGAGTTGTGCATGGGGTGTGTTTGGATCATTTTGTTACCAGCCGAGTCCAAAATTCAGCCGTTCCCCATCTCAGCCCAGAAAGCAGGTAGAACAAGTTTTGTGGTGCCTTTCTCTTGCCTACCGGGGTAGTGTAAAAACTACCAACAGAACTCGTTTCTGGCACCTTCCCCGGTGGAGTTGTGCATGGGGTGTGTTTGGAACATTTTGTCACCAGCCGAGTCCAAAATTCAGCGATTCCCCATCTCAGCCCAGAAAGCAGGTAGAACATGTTTTGTGGTGCCTTTCTCTTGCCTACCGGGGTAGTGTAAAAACTACCAACAGAACTCGTTTCTGGCACCTTCCCCGGTGGAGTTGTGCATGGGGTGTGTTTGGAACATTTTGTCACCAGCCGAGTCCAAAATTCAGCGATTCCCCATCTCAGCCCAGAAAGCAGGTAGAACACGTTTTGTGGTGCCTTCCTCTTGCCTACCGGGGTAGTGTAAAAACTACCAACAGAACTCGTTTCTGGCACCTTCCCCGGTGGAGTTGTGCATGGGGTGTGTTTGGAACATTTTGTTACCAGCCGAGTCCAAAATTCAGCCGTTCCCCATCTCAGCCCAGAAAGCAGGTAGAACAAGTTTTGTGGTGCCTTTCTCTTGCCTACCGGGGTAGTGTAAAAACTACCAACAGAACTCGTTTCTGGCACCTTCCTCGGTGGAGTTGTGCATGGGGTGTGTTTGGAACATTTTGTCACCAGCCGAGTCCAAAATTCAGCGATTCCCCATCTCAGCCCAGAAAGCAGGTAGAACAAGTTTTGTGGTGCCTTTCAGCTGCCTACCGGGGTAGTGTAAAAACTACCAACAGAACTCGTTTCTGGCACCTTCCCCGGTGGAGTTGTGCATGGGGTGTGTTTGGAACATTTTGTCACCAGCCGAGTCCAAAATTCAGCGATTCCCCATCTCAGCCCAGAAAGCAGGTACAACAAGTTTTGTGGTGCCTTTCAGCTGCCTACCGGGGTAGTGTAAAAACTACCAACAGAACTCGTTTCTGGCACCTTCCTCGGTGGAGTTGTGCATGGGGTGTGTTTGGAACATTTTGTCACCAGCCGAGTCCAAAATTCAGCGATTCCCCATCTCAGCCCAGAAAGCAGGTAGAACAAGTTTTGTGGTGCCTTTCAGGTGCCTACCGGGGTAGTGTAAAAACTACCAACAGAACTCGTTTCTGGCACCTTCCCCGGTGGAGTTGTGCATGGGGTGTGTTTGGAACATTTTGTCAGCAGCCGAGTCCAAAATTCAGCGATTCCCCATCTCAGCCCAGAAAGCAGGTACAACAAGTTTTGTGGTGCCTTTCAGCTGCCTACCGGGGTAGTGTAAAAACTACCAACAGAACTCGTTTCTGGCACCTTCCCCGGTGGAGTTGTGCATGGGGTGTGTTTGGAACATTTTGTCACCAGCCGAGTCCAAAATTCAGCGATTCCCCATCTCAGCCCAGAAAGCAGGTAGAACAAGTTTTGTGGTGCCTTTCAGCTGCCTACCGGGGTAGTGTAAAAACTACCAACAGAACTCATTTCTGGCACCTTTGCCGGTGGAGCTGTGCATGGGGTGTGTTTGGAACATTTTGTTACCAGCCGAGTCCAAAATTCAGCCGTTCCCCATCTCAGCCCAGAAAGCAGGTAGAACAAGTTTTGTGGTGCCTTTCAGCTGCCTACCGGGGTAGTGTAAAAACTACCAACAGAACTCGTTTCTGGCACCTTCCCCGGTGGAGTTGTGCATGGGGTGTGTTTGGAACATTTTGTCAGCAGCCGAGTCCAAAATTCAGCGATTCCCCATCTCAGCCCAGAAAGCAGGTAGAACAACTTTTGTGGTGCCTTTCTCTTGCCTACCGGGGTAGTGTAAAAACTACCAACAGAACTCGTTTCTGGCACCTTCCCCGGTGGAGTTGTGCATGGGGTGTGTTTGGAACATTTTGTCACCAGCCGAGTCCAAAATTCAGCGATTCCCCATCTCAGCCCAGAAAGCAGGTAGAACAACTTTTGTGGTGCCTTTCTCTTGCCTACCGGGGTAGTGTAAAAACTACCAACAGAACTCGTTTCTGGCACCTTCCCCGGTGGAGTTGTGCATGGGGTGTGTTTGGAACATTTTGTCACCAGCCGAGTCCAAAATTCAGCGATTCCCCATCTCAGCCCAGAAAGCAGGTAGAACAACTTTTGTGGTGCCTTTCTCTTGCCTACCGGGGTAGTGTAAAAACTACCAACAGAACTCGTTTCTGGCACCTTCCCCGGTGGAGTTGTGCATGGGGTGTGTTTGGAACATTTTGTCACCAGCCGAGTCCAAAATTCAGCGATTCCCCATCTCAGCCCAGAAAGCAGGTAGAACAAGTTTTGTGGTGCCTTTCAGCTGCCTACCGGGGTAGTGTAAAAACTACCAACAGAACTCGTTTCTGGCACCTTCCCCGGTGGAGTTGTGCATGGGGTGTGTTTGGAACATTTTGTTACCAGCCGAGTCCAAAATTCAGCCGTTCCCCATCTCAGCCCAGAAAGCAGGTAGAACAAGTTTTGTGGTGCCTTTCAGCTGCCTACCGGGGTAGTGTAAAAACTACCAAGAGAACTCGTTTCTGGCACCTTCCCCGGTGGAGTTGTGCATGGGGTGTGTTTGGAACATTTTGTCACCAGCCGAGTCCAAAATTCAGCGATTCCCCATCTCAGCCCAGAAAGCAGGTAGAACAAGTTTTGTGGTGCCTTTCAGCTGCCTACTGGGGTAGTGTAAAAACTACCAACAGTACTCGTTTCTGGCACCTTCCCCGGTGGAGTTGTGCATGGGGTGTGTTTGGAACATTTTGTCACCAGCCGAGTCCAAAATTCAGCGATTCCCCATCTCAGCCCAGAAAGCAGGTAGAACAAGTTTTGTGGTGCCTTTCAGCTGCCTACCCGGGTAGTGTAAAAACTACCAACAGTACTCGTTTCTGGCACCTTCCCCGGTGGAGTTGTGCATGGGGTGTGTTTGGAACATTTTGTTACCAGCCGAGTCCAAAATTCAGCCGTTCCCCATCTCAGCCCAGAAAGCAGGTAGAACAAGTTTTGTGGTGCCTTTCTCTTGCCTACCGGGGTAGTGTAAAAACTACCAACAGAACTCGTTTCTGGCACCTTCCCCGGTGGAGTTGTGCATGGGGTGTGTTTGGAACATTTTGTCACCAGCCGAGTCCAAAATTCAGCGATTCCCCATCTCAGCCCAGAAAGCAGGTAGAACAAGTTTTGTGGTGCCTTTCAGCTGCCTACCGGGGTAGTGTAAAAACTACCAACAGAACTCGTTTCTGGCACCTTCCCCGGTGGAGTTGTGCATGGGGTGTGTTTGGAACATTTTGTCACCAGCCGAGTCCAAAATTCAGCGATTCCCCATCTCAGCCCAGAAAGCAGGTAGAACAAGTTTTGTGGTGCCTTTCAGCTGCCTACCGGGGTAGTGTAAAAACTACCAACAGAACTCGTTTCTGGCACCTTCCCCGGTGGAGTTGTGCATGGGGTGTGTTTGGAACATTTTGTCAGCAGCCGAGTCCAAAATTCAGCGATTCCCCATCTCAGCCCAGAAAGCAGGTAGAACAAGTTTTGTGGTGCCTTTCTCTTGCCTACCGGGGTAGTGTAAAAACTACCAACAGAACTCGTTTCTGGCACCTTCCCCGGTGGAGTTGTGCATGGGGTGTGTTTGGAACATTTTGTCACCAGCCGAGTCCAAAACTCAGCGATTCCCCATCTCAGCCCAGAAAGCAGGTAGAACAAGTTTTGTGGTGCCTTTCAGCTGCCTACCGGGGTAGTGTAAAAACTACCAACAGAACTCGTTTCTGGCACCTTCCCCGGTGGAGTTGTGCATGGGGTGTGTTTGGAACATTTTGTCACCAGCCGAGTCCAAAATTCAGCGATTCCCCATCTCAGCCCAGAAAGCAGGTACAACAAGTTTTGTGGTGCCTTTCAGCTGCCTACCGGGGTAGTGTAAAAACTACCAACAGAACTCGTTTCTGGCACCTTCCCCGGTGGAGTTGTGCATGGGGTGTGTTTGGAACATTTTGTCACCAGCCGAGTCCAAAATTCAGCTATTCCCCATCTCAGCCCAGAAAGCAGGTACAACAAGTTTTGTGGTGCCTTTCAGCTGCCTACCGGGGTAGTGTAAAAACTACCAAGAGAACTCGTTTCTGGCACCTTCCCCGGTGGAGTTGTGCATGGGGTGTGTTTGGAACATTTTGTCACCAGCCGAGTCCAAAATTCAGCGATTCCCCATCTCAGCCCAGAAAGCAGGTACAACAAGTTTTGTGGTGCCTTTCAGCTGCCTGCCGGGGTAGTGTAAAAACTACCAACAGTACTCGTTTCTGGCACCTTCCCCGGTGGAGTTGTGCATGGGGTGTGTTTGGAACATTTTGTCACCAGCCGAGTCCAAAATTCAGCGATTCCCCATCTCAGCCCAGAAAGCAGGTAGAACAAGTTTTGTGGTGCCTTTCAGGTGCCTACCGGGGTAGTGTAAAAACTACCAACAGAACTCGTTTCTGGCACCTTCCCCGGTGGAGTTGTGCATGGGGTGTGTTTGGAACATTTTGTCACCAGCCGAGTCCAAAATTCAGCGATTCCCCATCTCAGCCCAGAAAGCAGGTAGAACAAGTTTTGTGGTGCCTTTCAGCTGCCTACCGGGGTAGTGTAAAAACTACCAACAGAACTCGTTTCTGGCACCTTTGCGGGTGGAGTTGTGCATGGGGTGTGTTTGGATCATTTTGTTACCAGCCGAGTCCAAAATTCAGCCGTTCCCCATCTCAGCCCAGAAAGCAGGTAGAACAAGTTTTGTGGTGCCTTTCTCTTGCCTACCGGGGTAGTGTAAAAACTACCAACAGAACTCGTTTCTGGCACCTTCCCCGGTGGAGTTGTGCATGGGGTGTGTTTGGAACATTTTGTCACCAGCCGAGTCCAAAATTCAGCGATTCCCCATCTCAGCCCAGAAAGCAGGTAGAACATGTTTTGTGGTGCCTTTCTCTTGCCTACCGGGGTAGTGTAAAAACTACCAACAGAACTCGTTTCTGGCACCTTCCCCGGTGGAGTTGTGCATGGGGTGTGTTTGGAACATTTTGTCACCAGCCGAGTCCAAAATTCAGCGATTCCCCATCTCAGCCCAGAAAGCAGGTAGAACACGTTTTGTGGTGCCTTCCTCTTGCCTACCGGGGTAGTGTAAAAACTACCAACAGAACTCGTTTCTGGCACCTTCCCCGGTGGAGTTGTGCATGGGGTGTGTTTGGAACATTTTGTTACCAGCCGAGTCCAAAATTCAGCCGTTCCCCATCTCAGCCCAGAAAGCAGGTAGAACAAGTTTTGTGGTGCCTTTCTCTTGCCTACCGGGGTAGTGTAAAAACTACCAACAGAACTCGTTTCTGGCACCTTCCTCGGTGGAGTTGTGCATGGGGTGTGTTTGGAACATTTTGTCACCAGCCGAGTCCAAAATTCAGCGATTCCCCATCTCAGCCCAGAAAGCAGGTAGAACAAGTTTTGTGGTGCCTTTCAGCTGCCTACCGGGGTAGTGTAAAAACTACCAACAGAACTCGTTTCTGGCACCTTCCCCGGTGGAGTTGTGCATGGGGTGTGTTTGGAACATTTTGTCACCAGCCGAGTCCAAAATTCAGCGATTCCCCATCTCAGCCCAGAAAGCAGGTACAACAAGTTTTGTGGTGCCTTTCAGCTGCCTACCGGGGTAGTGTAAAAACTACCAACAGAACTCGTTTCTGGCACCTTCCTCGGTGGAGTTGTGCATGGGGTGTGTTTGGAACATTTTGTCACCAGCCGAGTCCAAAATTCAGCGATTCCCCATCTCAGCCCAGAAAGCAGGTAGAACAAGTTTTGTGGTGCCTTTCAGGTGCCTACCGGGGTAGTGTAAAAACTACCAACAGAACTCGTTTCTGGCACCTTCCCCGGTGGAGTTGTGCATGGGGTGTGTTTGGAACATTTTGTCAGCAGCCGAGTCCAAAATTCAGCGATTCCCCATCTCAGCCCAGAAAGCAGGTACAACAAGTTTTGTGGTGCCTTTCAGCTGCCTACCGGGGTAGTGTAAAAACTACCAACAGAACTCGTTTCTGGCACCTTCCCCGGTGGAGTTGTGCATGGGGTGTGTTTGGAACATTTTGTCACCAGCCGAGTCCAAAATTCAGCGATTCCCCATCTCAGCCCAGAAAGCAGGTAGAACAAGTTTTGTGGTGCCTTTCAGCTGCCTACCGGGGTAGTGTAAAAACTACCAAAAGAACTCGTTTCTGGCACCTTTGCGGGTGGAGTTGTGCATGGGGTGTGTTTGGATCATTTTGTTACCAGCCGAGTCCAAAATTCAGCCGTTCCCCATCTCAGCCCAGAAAGCAGGTAGAACAAGTTTTGTGGTGCCTTTCTCTTGCCTACCGGGGTAGTGTAAAAACTACCAACAGAACTCGTTTCTGGCACCTTCCCCGGTGGAGTTGTGCATGGGGTGTGTTTGGAACATTTTGTCACCAGCCGAGTCCAAAATTCAGCGATTCCCCATCTCAGCCCAGAAAGCAGGTAGAACACGTTTTGTGGTGCCTTTCTCTTGCCTACCGGGGTAGTGTAAAAACTACCAACAGAACTCGTTTCTGGCACCTTCCCCGGTGGAGTTGTGCATGGGGTGTGTTTGGAACATTTTGTCACCAGCCGAGTCCAAAATTCAGCGATTCCCCATCTCAGCCCAGAAAGCAGGTAGAACACGTTTTGTGGTGCCTTCCTCTTGCCTACCGGGGTACTGTAAAAACTACCAACAGAACTCGTTTCTGGCACCTTCCCCGGTGGAGTTGTGCATGGGGTGTGTTTGGAACATTTTGTTACCAGCCGAGTCCAAAATTCAGCCGTTCCCCATCTCAGCCCAGAAAGCAGGTAGAACAAGTTTTGTGGTGCCTTCCTCTTGCCTACCGGGGTAGTGTAAAAACTACCAACAGAACTCGTTTCTGGCACCTTCCCCGGTGGAGTTGTGCATGGGGTGTGTTTGGAACATTTTGTCACCAGCCGAGTCCAAAATTCAGCGATTCCCCATCTCAGCCCAGAAAGCAGGTAGAACAAGTTTTGTGGTGCCTTTCTCTTGCCTACCGGGGTAGTGTAAAAACTACCAACAGAACTCGTTTCTGGCACCTTCCCCGGTGGAGTTGTGCATGGGGTGTGTTTGGAACATTTTGTCACCAGCCGAGTCCAAAATTCAGCGATTCCCCATCTCAGCCCAGAAAGCAGGTAGAACAAGTTTTGTGGTGCCTTTCAGGTGCCTACCGGGGTAGTGTAAAAACTACCAACAGAACTCGTTTCTGGCACCTTCCCCGGTGGAGTTGTGCATGGGGTGTGTTTGGAACATTTTGTCACCAGCCGAGTCCAAAATTCAGCGATTCCCCATCTCAGCCCAGAAAGCAGGTAGAACAAGTTTTGTGGTGCCTTTCAGCTGCCTACCGGGGTAGTGTAAAAACTACCAACAGAACTCGTTTCTGGCACCTTCCCCGGTGGAGTTGTGCATGGGGTGTGTTTGGAACATTTTGTCACCAGCCGAGTCCAAAATTCAGCGATTCCCCATCTCAGCCCAGAAAGCAGGTAGAACAAGTTTTGTGGTGCCTTTCTCTTGCCTACCGGGGTAGTGTAAAAACTACCAACAGAACTCGTTTCTGGCACCTTCCCCGGTGGAGTTGTGCATGGGGTGTGTTTGGAACATTTTGTCACCAGCCGAGTCCAAAATTCAGCGATTCCCCATCTCAGCCCAGAAAGCAGGTAGAACAAGTTTTGTGGTGCCTTTCAGCTGCCTACCGGGGTAGTGTAAAAACTACCAACAGAACTCGTTTCTGGCACCTTCCCCGGTGGAGTTGTGCATGGGGTGTGTTTGGAACATTTTGTTACCAGCCGAGTCCAAAATTCAGCCGTTCCCCATCTCAGCCCAGAAAGCAGGTAGAACAAGTTTTGTGGTGCCTTTCTCTTGCCTACCGGGGTAGTGTAAAAACTACCAACAGAACTCGTTTCTGGCACCTTCCCCGGTGGAGTTGTGCATGGGGTGTGTTTGGAACATTTTGTCAGCAGCCGAGTCCAAAATTCAGCGATTCCCCATCTCAGCCCAGAAAGCAGGTAGAACAAGTTTTGTGGTGCCTTTCAGCTGCCTACCGGGGTAGTGTAAAAACTACCAACAGAACTCGTTTCTGGCACCTTCCCCGGTGGAGTTGTGCATGGGGTGTGTTTGGAACATTTTGTCACCAGCCGAGTCCAAAATTCAGCGATTCCCCATCTAAGCCCAGAAAGCAGGTAGAACAAGTTTTGTGGTGCCTTCCTCTTGCCTACCGGGGTAGTGTAAAAACTACCAACAGAACTCGTTTCTGGCACCTTCCCCGGTGGAGTTGTGCATGGGGTGTGTTTGGAACATTTTGTCACCAGCCGAGTCCAAAATTCAGCGATTCCCCATCTCAGCTCAGAAAGCAGGTAGAACACGTTTTGTGGTGCCTTCCTCTTGCCTACCGGGGTAGTGTAAAAACTACCAACAGAACTCGTTTCTGGCACCTTCCCCGGTGGAGTTGTGCATGGGGTGTGTTTGGAACATTTTGTCACCAGCCGAGTCCAAAATTCAGCGATTCCCCATCTCAGCCCAGAAAGCAGGTAGAACAAGTTTTGTGGTGCCTTTCAGCTGCCTACCGGGGTAGTGTAAAAACTACCAACAGAACTCGTTTCTGGCACCTTCCCCGGTGGAGTTGTGCATGGGGTGTGTTTGGAACATTTTGTCACCAGCCGAGTCCAAAATTCAGCCGTTCCCCATCTCAGCCCAGAAAGCAGGTAGAACAAGTTTTGTGGTGCCTTTCAGCTGCCTACCGGGGTAGTGTAAAAACTACCAACAGAACTCGTTTCTGGCACCTTCCCCGGTGGAGTTGTGCATGGGGTGTGTTTGGAACATTTTGTCACCAGCCGAGTCCAAAATTCAGCGATTCCCCATCTCAGCCCAGAAAGCAGGTAGAACAAGTTTTGTGGTGCCTTTCAGCTGCCTACCGGGGTAGTGTAAAAACTACCAACAGAACTCGTTTCTGGCACCTTCCTCGGTGGAGTTGTGCATGGGGTGTGTTTGGAACATTTTGTCACCAGCCGAGTCCAAAATTCAGCGATTCCCCATCTCAGCCCAGAAAGCAGGTAGAACAAGTTTTGTGGTGCCTTTCAGCTGCCTACCGGGGTAGTGTAAAAACTACCAACAGAACTCGTTTCTGGCACCTTCCCCGGTGGAGTTGTGCATGGGGTGTGTTTGGAACATTTTGTCACCAGCCGAGTCCAAAATTCAGCTGATCCCCATCTCAGCCCAGAAAGCAGGTAGAACAAGTTTTGTGGTGCCTTCCTCTTGCCTACCGGGGTAGTGTAAAAACTACCAACAGAACTCGTTTCTGGCACCTTCCCCGGTGGAGTTGTGCATGGGGTGTGTTTGGAACATTTTGTCACCAGCCGAGTCCAAAATTCAGCGATTCCCCATCTCAGCCCAGAAAGCAGGTAGAACAAGTTTTGTGGTGCCTTTCAGCTGCCTACCGGGGTAGTGTAAAAACTACCAACAGAACTCGTTTCTGGCACCTTCCCCGGTGGAGTTGTGCATGGGGTGTGTTTGGAACATTTTGTCACCAGCCGAGTCCAAAATTCAGCGATTCCCCATCTCAGCCCAGAAAGCAGGTAGAACAAGTTTTGTGGTGCCTTTCAGCTGCCTACCGGGGTAGTGTAAAAACTACCAACAGAACTCGTTTCTGGCACCTTTGCGGGTGGAGTTGTGCATGGGGTGTGTTTGGAACATTTTGTCACCAGCCGAGTCCAAAATTCAGCTGATCCCCATCTCAGCCCAGAAAGCAGGTAGAACAAGTTTTGTGGTGCCTTCCTCTTGCCTACCGGGGTACTGTAAAAACTACCAACAGAACTCGTTTCTGGCACCTTCCTCGGTGGAGTTGTGCATGGGGTGTGTTTGGAACATTTTGTCAGCAGCCGAGTCCAAAATTCAGCGATTCCCCATCTCAGCCCAGAAAGCAGGTAGAACAAGTTTTGTGGTGCCTTTCAGCTGCCTACCGGGGTAGTGTAAAAACTACCAACAGAACTCGTTTCTGGCACCTTCCCCGGTGGAGTTGTGCATGGGGTGTGTTTGGAACATTTTGTCAGCAGCCGAGTCCAAAATTCAGCGATTCCCCATCTCAGCCCAGAAAGCAGGTAGAACAAGTTTTGTGGTGCCTTTCAGCTGCCTACCGGGGTAGTGTAAAAACTACCAACAGAACTCGTTTCTGGCACCTTCCCCGGTGGAGTTGTGCATGGGGTGTGTTTGGAACATTTTGTCACCAGCCGAGTCCAAAATTCAGCGATTCCCCATCTCAGCCCAGAAAGCAGGTAGAACAAGTTTTGTGGTGCCTTTCAGCTGCCTACCGGGGTAGTGTAAAAACTACCAACAGAACTCGTTTCTGGCACCTTCCCCGGTGGAGTTGTGCATGGGGTGTGTTTGGAACATTTTGTCACCAGCCGAGTCCAAAATTCAGCGATTCCCCATCTCAGCCCAGAAAGCAGGTAGAACAAGTTTTGTGGTGCCTTTCAGCTGCCTACCGGGGTAGTGTAAAAACTACCAACAGAACTCGTTTCTGGCACCTTCCCCGGTGGAGTTGTGCATGGGGTGTGTTTGGAACATTTTGTCACCAGCCGAGTCCAAAATTCAGCGATTCCCCATCTCAGCCCAGAAAGCAGGTAGAAAAAGTTTTGTGGTGCCTTTCAGCTGCCTACCGGGGTAGTGTAAAAACTACCAACAGAACTCGTTTCTGGCACCTTCCCCGGTGGAGTTGTGCATGGGGTGTGTTTGGAACATTTTGTCACCAGCCGAGTCCAAAATTCAGCGATTCCCCATCTCAGCCCAGAAACCAGGTAGAACACGTTTTGTGGTGCCTTCCTCTTGCCTACCGGGGTAGTGTAAAAACTACCAACAGAACTCGTTTCTGGCACCTTCCCCGGTGGAGTTGTGCATGGGGTGTGTTTGGAACATTTTGTTACCAGCCGAGTCCAAAATTCAGCCGTTCCCCATCTCAGCCCAGAAAGCAGGTAGAACAAGTTTTGTGGTGCCTTTCTCTTGCCTACCGGGGTAGTGTAAAAACTACCAACAGAACTCGTTTCTGGCACCTTCCCCGGTGGAGTTGTGCATGGGGTGTGTTTGGAACATTTTGTCACCAGCCGAGTCCAAAATTCAGCGATTCCCCATCTCAGCCCAGAAAGCAGGTACAACAAGTTTTGTGGTGCCTTTCAGCTGCCTACCGGGGTAGTGTAAAAACTACCAACAGAACTCGTTTCTGGCACCTTCCCCGGTGGAGTTGTGCATGGGGTGTGTTTGGAACATTTTGTCACCAGCCGAGTCCAAAATTCAGCGATTCCCCATCTCAGCCCAGAAAGCAGGTAGAACAAGTTTTGTGGTGCCTTTCAGCTGCCTACCGGGGTAGTGTAAAAACTACCAACAGAACTCGTTTCTGGCACCTTCCCCGGTGGAGTTGTGCATGGGGTGTGTTTGGAACATTTTGTCACCAGCCGAGTCCAAAATTCAGCGATTCCCCATCTCAGCCCAGAAAGCAGGTAGAACAAGTTTTGTGGTGCCTTTCTCTTGCCTACCGGGGGTAGTGTAAAAACTACCAACAGAACTCGTTTCTGGCACCTTCCCCGGTGGAGGTGTGCATGGGGTGTGTGTTGGAACATTTTGTCACCAGCCGAGTCCAAAATTCAGCGATTCCCCATCTCAGCCCAGAAAGCAGGTAAGTTTTGTGGTGCCTTTCAGCTGCCTACCGGGGTAGTGTAAAAACTACCAACAGAACTCGTTTCTGGCACCTTCCCCGGTGGAGTTGTGCATGGGGTGTGTTTGGAACATTTTGTTACCAGCCGAGTCCAAAATTCAGCCGTTCCCCATCTCAGCCCAGAAAGCAGGTAGAACAAGTTTTGTGGTGCCTTTCAGCTGCCTACCGGGGTAGTGTAAAAACTACCAACAGAACTCGTTTCTGGCACCTTCCCCGGTGGAGTTGTGCATGGGGTGTGTTTGGAACATTTTGTCAGCAGCCGAGTCCAAAATTCAGCGATTCCCCATCTCAGCCCAGAAAGCAGGTAGAACAAGTTTTGTGGTGCCTTTCAGCTGCCTACCGGGGTAGTGTAAAAAACTACCAACAGAACTCGTTTCTGGCACCTTCCCCGGTGGAGTTGTGCATGGGGTGTGTTTGGAACATTTTGTCACCCAGCCGAGTCCAAAATTCAGCGATTCCCCATCTAAGCCCAGAAAGCAGGTAGAACAAGTTTTGTGGTGCCTTCCTCTTGCCTACCGGGGTAGTGTAAAAACTACCAACAGAACTCGTTTCTGGCACCTTCCCCGGTGGAGTTGTGCATGGGGTGTGTTTGGAACATTTTGTCACCAGCCGAGTCCAAAATTCAGCGATTCCCCATCTCAGCCCAGAAAGCAGTAGAACACGTTTTGTGGTGCCTTCCTCTTGCCTACCGGGGTAGTGTAAAAACTACCAACAGAACTCGTTTCTGGCACCTTCCCGGTGGAGTTGTGCATGGGGTGTGTTTGGAACATTTTGTCACCAGCCGAGTCCAAAATTCAGCGATTCCCCATCTCAGCCCAGAAGCAGGTAGAACAAGTTTTGTGGTGCCTTTCAGCTGCCTACCGGGGTAGTGTAAAAACTACCAACAGAACTCGTTTCTGGCACCTTCCCCGGTGGAGTTGTGCATGGGGTGTGTTTGGAACATTTTGTCACCAGCCGAGTCCAAAATTCAGCCGTTCCCCATCTCAGCCCAGAAAGCAGGTAGAACAAGTTTTGTGGTGCCTTTCAGCTGCCTACCGGGTAGTGTAAAAACTACCAACAGAACTCGTTTCTGGCACCTTCCCCGGTGGAGTTGTGCATGGGGTGTGTTTGGAACATTTTGTCACCAGCCGAGTCCAAAATTCAGCGATTCCCCATCTCAGCCCAGAAAGCAGGTAGAACAAGTTTTGTGGTGCCTTTCAGCTGCCTACCGGGGTAGTGTAAAAACTACCAACAGAACTCGTTTCTGGCACCTTCCTCGGTGGAGTTGTGCATGGGGTGTGTTTGGAACATTTTGTCACCAGCCGAGTCCAAAATTCAGCGATTCCCATCTCAGCCAGAAAGCAGGTAGAACAAGTTTTGTGGTGCCTTTCAGCTGCCTACCGGGGTAGTGTAAAAACTACCAACAGAACTCGTTTCTGGCACCTTTGCGGGTGGAGTTGTGCATGGGGTGTGTTTGGAACATTTTGTCACCAGCCGAGTCCAAATTCAGCTGATCCCCATCTCAGCCCAGAAAGCAGGTAGAACAAGTTTTGTGGTGCCTTCCTCTTGCCTACCGGGTTACTGTAAAAACTACCAACAGAACTCGTTTCTGGCACCTTCCTCGGTGAGTTGTGCATGGGTGTGTTTGGAACATTTTGTCAGCAGCCGAGTCCAAATTCAGCGATTCCCCATCTCAGCCCAGAAAGCAGGTAGAACAAGTTTTGTGGTGCCTTTCAGCTGCCTACCGGGGTAGTGTAAAAACTACCAACAGAACTCGTTTCTGGCACCTTCCCCGGTGGAGTTGTGCATGGCGTGTGTTTGGAACATTTTGTCAGCAGCCGAGTCCAAAATTCAGCGATTCCCCATCTCAGCCCAGAAAGCAGGTAGAACAAGTTTTGTGGTGCCTTTCAGCTGCCTACCGGGGTAGTGTAAAAACTACCAACAGAACTCGTTTCTGGCACCTTCCCCGGTGGAGTTGTGCATGGGGTGTGTTTGGAACATTTTGTCACCAGCCGAGTCCAAAATTCAGCGATTCCCCATCTCAGCCCAGAAAGCAGGTAGAACAAGTTTTGTGGTGCCTTTCAGCTGCCTACCGGGGTAGTGTAAAAACTACCAACAGAACTCGTTTCTGGCACCTTCCCCGGTGGAGTTGTGCATGGGGTGTGTTTGGAACATTTTGTCACCAGCCGAGTCCAAAATTCAGCGATTCCCCATCTCAGCCCAGAAAGCAGGTAGAACAACTTTGTGGTGCCTTTCAGCTGCCTACCGGGGTAGTGTAAAAACTACCAACAGAACTCGTTTCTGGCACCTTCCCCGGTGGAGTTGTGCATGGGGTGTGTTTGGAACATTTTGTCACCAGCCGAGTCCAAAATTCAGCGATTCCCCATCTCAGCCCAGAAAGCAGGTAGAACAAGTTTTGTGGTGCCTTTCAGCTGCCTACCGGGGTAGTGTAAAAACTACCAACAGAACTCGTTTCTGGCACCTTCCCCGGTGGAGTTGTGCATGGGGTGTGTTTGGAACATTTTGTCACCAGCCGAGTCCAAAATTCAGCGATTCCCCATCTCAGCCCAGAAAGCAGGTAGAACAAGTTTTGTGGTGCCTTTCAGCTGCCTACCGGGGTAGTGTAAAAACTACCAACAGAACTCGTTTCTGGCACCTTCCCCGGTGGAGGTGTGCATGGGGTGTGTTTGGAACATTTTGTCACCAGCCGAGTCCAAATTCAGCTATTCCCCATCTCAGCCCCGAAAGCAGGTAGAACAAGTTTTGTGGTGCCTTTCTCTTGCCTACCGGAGTAGTGTAAAAACTACCAACAGAACTCGTTCTCTGGCACCTTTGCGGGTGGAGTTGTGCATGGGGTGTGTTTGGAACATTTTGTCACCAGCCAAGTCCAAAACTCAGCGATTCCCCATCTCAGCCCAGAAAGCAGGTAGAACAAGTTTTGTGGTGCCTTTCAGCTGCCTACCGGGGTAGTGTAAAAAACTACCAACAGAACTCGTTTCTGGCACCTTCCCGGTGGAGTTGTACATGGGGTGTGTTTGGAACATTTTGTTACAGCCGCGTCCAAATTCAGCCGTTCCCCATCTCAGCCCAGAAAGCAGGTAGAACAAGTTTGTGGTGCCTTTCAGCTGCCTACCGGGGTAGTGTAAAAACTACCAACAGAACTCGTTTCTGGCACCTTCCCCGGTGGAGTTGTACATGGGGTGTGTTTGGAACATTTTGTCACCAGCCGAGTCCAAAACTCAGCGATTCCCCATCTCAGCCCAGAAAGCAGGTAGAACAAGTTTTGTGGTGCCTTTCAGCTGCCTACCGGGGTAGTGTAAAAACTACCAACAGAACTCGTTCTGGCACCTTCCCCGATGGAGATGTACATGGGGTGTGTTTGGAACATTTTGTTACCAGCCGCGTCCAAAATTCAGCGATTCCCCATCTCAGCCCAGAAAGCAGGTAGAACAAGTTTTGTGGTGCCTTTCAGCTGCCTACCGGGGTAGTGTAAAAACTACCAACAGAACTCGTTTCTGGCACCTTCCCGGTGGAGTTGTACATGGGGTGTGTTTGGAACATTTTGTTACCAGCCGAGTTCAAAATTCAGCGATTCCCCATCTCAGCCCAGAAAGCAGGTAGAACAAGTTTTGTGGTGCCTTTCAGCTGCCTACCGGGGTAGTGTAAAAACTACCAACAGAACTCGTTACTGGCACCTTCCCCGGTGGAGTTGTGCATGGGGTGTGTTTGGAACATTTTGTTAGCAGCCGAGTCCAAAACTCAGCGGTTCCCCATCTCAGCCCAGAAAGCAGGTAGAAAAACTTTTGTGGTGCCTTTCAGCTGCCTTCCGGGGTAGTGTAAAAACTACCAACAGAACTCGTTTCTGGCACCTTTGCCAGTGAGCTGTGCATGGGGTGTGTTTGGAACATTTTGTTACCAGCCGAGTCCAAAATTCAGCCGTTCCCATCTCAGCCCAGAAAGCAGTAGAACAAGTTTTGTGGTGCCTTTCAGCTGCCTACTGGGGTAGTGTAAAACTACCAACAGAACTCGTTTCTGGCACCTTCCCGGTGGAGTTGTACATGGGGTGTGTTTGGAACATTTTGTTACCAGCCGAGTCCAAAATTCAGCCGTTCCCCATCTCAGCCCAGAAAGCAGGTAGAACAAGTTTTGTGGTGCCTTTCACCTGCCTACCGGGGTAGTGTAAAAACTACCAACAGAACTCATTTCTGGCACCTTCCTTGGTGGAGTTGTGCATGGGGTGTGTTTGGAACATTTTGTCACCAGCCGAGTCCAAAATTCAGCCGTTCCCCCATCTCAGCCCAGAAAAGCAGGTAGAACAAGTTTTGTGGTGCCTTTCAGCTGCCTACAGGGGTAGTGTAAAAACTACCAACAGAACTCCTTTCTGGCACCTTCCCCGGTGGAGCTGTGCATGGGGTGTGTTTGGAACATTTTGTTACCAGCCGAGTCCAAAACTCAGCCGTTCCCCATCTCAGCCCAGAAAGCAGGTAGAACAAGTTTTGTGGTGCCTTTCAGCTGCCTACCGGGGTAGTGTAAAAACTACCAACAGAACTCGTTTCTGGCACCTTCCCCGGTGGAGTTGTGCATGGGGTGTGTTTGGAACATTTTGTCACCAGCCAAGTCCAAAACTCAGCGATTCCCCATCTCAGCCCAGAAAGCAGGTAGAACAAGTTTTGTGGTGCCTTTCAGCTGCCTACCGGGGTAGTGTAAAAACTACCAACAGAACTCCTTTCTGGCACCTTTGCCGGTGGAGCTGTGCATGGGGTGTGTTTGGAACATTTTGTTACCAGCCGAGTCCAAAATTCAGCCGTTCCCCATCTCAGCCCAGAAAGCAGGTAGAACAAGTTTTGTGGTGCCTTTCAGCTGCCTACCGGGGTAGTGTAAAACCTACCAACAGAACTCGTTTCTGGCACCTTCCCCGGTGGAGTTGTGCATGGGGTGTGTTTGGAACATTTTGTCAGCAGCCGAGTCCAAAATTCAGCGATTCCCCATCTCAGCCCAGAAAGCAGGTAGAACAAGTTTTGTGGTGCCTTTCAGCTGCCTACCGGGGTAGTGTAAAACCTACCAACAGAACTCGTTTCTGGCACCTTCCCCGGTGGAGTTGTGCATGGGGTGTGTTTGGAACATTTTGTCACCAGCCAAGTCCAAAACTCAGCGATTCCCCATCTCAGCCCAGAAAGCAGGTAGAACAAGTTTTGTGGTGCCTTTCAGCTGCCTACCGGGGTAGTGTAAAAACTACCAACAGAACTCGTTTCTGGAACCTTCCCGGTGGAGTTGTACATGGGGTGTGTTTGGAACATTTTGTTACCAGCCGAGTCCAAAATTCAGCCGTTCCCCATCTCAGCCCAGAAAGCAGGTAGAACAAGTTTTGTGGTGCCTTTCAGCTGCCTACCGGGGTAGTGTAAAAACTACCAACAGAACTCGTTTCTGGCACCTTCCCCGGTGGAGTTGTGCATGGGGTGTGTTTGGAACATTTTGTCAGCAGCCGAGTCCAAAATTCAGCGATTCCCCATCTCAGCCCAGAAAGCAGGTAGAACAAGTTTTGTGGTGCCTTTCAGCTGCCTACCGGGGTAGTGTAAAACCTACCAACAGAACTCGTTTCTGGCACCTTCCCCGGTGGAGTTGTGCATGGGGTGTGTTTGGAACATTTTGTCACCAGCCAAGTCCAAAACTCAGCGATTCCCCATCTCAGCCCAGAAAGCAGGTAGAACAAGTTTTGTGGTGCCTTTCAGCTGCCTACCGGGGTAGTGTAAAAACTACCAACAGAACTCGTTTCTGGAACCTTCCCGGTGGAGTTGTACATGGGGTGTGTTTGGAACATTTTGTTACCAGCCGAGTCCAAAATTCAGCCGTTCCCCATCTCAGCCCAGAAAGCAGGTAGAACAAGTTTTGTGGTGCCTTTCAGCTGCCTACTGGGGTAGTGTAAAAACTACAAACAGAACTCGTTTCTGGCACCTTCCCGGTGGAGTTGTACATGGGGGTGTGTTGGAACATTTTGTTACCAGCCGAGTCCAAAATTCAGCCGTTCCCCATCTCAGCCCAGAAAGCAGGTAGAACAAGTTTTGTGGTGCCTTTCACCTGCCTACCGGGGTAGTGTAAAAACTACCAACAGAACTCATTTCTGGCACCTTCCTTGGTGGAGTTGTGCATGGGGTGTGTTTGGAACATTTTGTCACCAGCCGAGTCCAAATTCAGCCGTTCCCCATCTCAGCCCAGAAAGCAGGTAGAACAAGTATTGTGGTGCCTTTCAGCTGCCTACAGGGGTAGTGTAAAAACTACCAACAGAACTCCTTTCTGGCACCTTCCCCGGTGGAGCTGTGCATGGGGTGTGTTTGGAACATTTTGTTACCAGCCGAGTCCAAAACTCAGCCGTTCCCCATCTCAGCCCAGAAAGCAGGTAGAACAAGTTTTGTGGTGCCTTTCAGCTGCCTACCGGGGTAGTGTAAAACTACCAACAGAACTCGTTTCTGGCACCTTCCCCGGTGGAGTTGTGCATGGGGTGTGTTTGGAACATTTTGTCACCCAGCCAAGTCCAAAACTCAGCGATTCCCCATCTCAGCCCAGAAAGCAGGTAGAACAAGTTTTGTGGTGCCTTTCAGCTGCCTACCGGGGTAGTGTAAAAACTACCAACAGAACTCCTTTCTGGCACCTTTGCCGGTGGAGCTGTGCATGGGGTGTGTTTGGAACATTTTGTTACCAGCCGAGTCCAAAATTCAGCCGTTCCCCATCTCAGCCCAGAAAGCAGGTAGAACAAGTTTTGTGGTGCCTTTCAGCTGCCTACCGGGGTAGTGTAAAACCTACCAACAGAACTCGTTTCTGGCACCTTCCCCGGTGGAGTTGTGCATGGGGTGTGTTTGGAACATTTTGTCAGCAGCCGAGTCCAAAATTCAGCGATTCCCCATCTCAGCCCAGAAAGCAGGTAGAACAAGTTTTTGTGGTGCCTTTCAGCTGCCTACCGGGTAGTGTAAAACCTACAACAGAACTCGTTTCTGGCACCTTCCCCGGTGGAGTTGTGCATGGGGTGTGTTTGGAACATTTTGTCACCAGCCAAGTCCAAAACTCAGCGATTCCCCATCTCAGCCCAGAAAGCAGGTAGAACAAGTTTTGTGGTGCCTTTCAGCTGCCTACCGGGGTAGTGTAAAAACTACCAACAGAACTCGTTCTGGAACCTTCCCGGTGGAGTTGTACATGGGGTGTGTTTGGAACATTTTGTTACCAGCCGAGTCCAAAATTCAGCCGTTCCCCATCTCAGCCCAGAAAGCAGGTAGAACAAGTTTTGTGGTGCCTTTCAGCTGCCTACCGGGGTAGTGTAAAAACTACCAACAGAACTCGTTTCTGGCACCTTCCCCGGTGGAGTTGTGCATGGGGTGTGTTTGGAACATTTTGTCAGCAGCCGAGTCCAAAATTCAGCCGTTCCCCATCTCAGCCCAGAAAGCAGGTAGAACAAGTTTTGTGGTGCCTTTCAGCTGCCTACCGGGGTAGTGTAAAACCTACCAACAGAACTCGTTTCTGGCACCTTCCCCGGTGGAGTTGTGCATGGGGTGTGTTTGGAACATTTTGTCACCAGCCAAGTCCAAAACTCAGCGATTCCCCATCTCAGCCCAGAAAGCAGGTAGAACAAGTTTTGTGGTGCCTTTCAGCTGCCTACCGGGGTAGTGTAAAAACTACCAACAGAACTCGTTTCTGGAACCTTCCCGGTGGAGTTGTACATGGGGTGTGTTTGGAACTATTTGTTACCAGCCGAGTCCAAAATTCAGCCGTTCCCCATCTCAGCCCAGAAAGCAGGTAGAACAAGTTTTGTGGTGCCTTTCAGCTGCCTACCGGGGTAGTGTAAAAACTACCAA
Organism: Falco biarmicus; assembly: GCF_023638135.1. Lineage (NCBI taxonomy): Eukaryota > Metazoa > Chordata > Aves > Falconiformes > Falconidae > Falco > Falco biarmicus. The sequence goes on along the minus strand of NW_026611840.1, from coordinate 8,060 downwards.
CGAACTCGTTTCTGGCACCTTCCCCGGTGGAGTTGTGCATGGGGTGTGTTTGGAACATTTTGTCAGCAGCCGAGTCAAAATTCAGCGATTCCCCATCTCAACCCAGAAAGCAGGTAGAACAAGTTTTGTGGTGCCTTTCAGCTGCCTACCGGGGTAGTGTAAAACCTACCAACAGAACTCGTTTCTGGCACCTTCCCCGGTGGAGTTGTGCATGGGGTGTGTTTGGAACATTTTGTCACCAGCCAAGTCCAAAACTCAGCGATTCCCCATCTCAGCCCAGAAAGCAGGTAGAACAAGTTTTGTGGTGCCTTTCAGCTGCCTACCGGGGTAGTGTAAAAACTACCAACAGAACTCGTTTCTGGCACCTTCCCGGTGGAGTTGTACATGGGGTGTGTTTGGAACATTTTGTTACCAGCTGAGTCCAAAATTCAGCCGTTCCCCATCTCAGCCCAGAAAGCAGGTAGAACAAGTTTTGTGGTGCCTTTCAGCTGCCTACCGGGGTAGTGTAAAAACTACCAACAGAACTCCTTTCTGGCACCTTCCCCGGTGGAGTTGTACATGGGGTGTGTTTGGAACATTTTGTCACCAGCCGAGTCCAAAACTCAGCGATTCCCATCTCAGCCCAGAAAGCAGGTAGAACAAGTTTTGTGGTGCCTTTCAGCTGCCTACCGGGGTAGTGTAAAAACTACCAACAGAACTCGTTACTGGCACCTTCCCCGGTGGAGTTGTGCATGGGGTGTGTTGGAACATTTTGTTAGCAGCCGAGTCAAAACTCAGCGGTTCCCCATCTCAGCCCAGAAAGCAGGTAGAAAAACTTTTGTGGTGCCTTTCAGCTGCCTTCCGGGGTAGTGTAAAAACTACCAACAGAACTCGTTTCTGGCACCTTTGCCAGTGAGCTGTGCATGGGGTGTGTTTGGAACATTTTGTTACCAGCCGAGTCCAAAATTCAGCCGTTCCCCATCTCAGCCCAGAAAGCAGGTAGAACAAGTTTTGTGGTGCCTTTCAGCTGCCTACTGGGGTAGTGTAAAAACTACCAACAGAACTCGTTTCTGGCACTTCCCGGTGGAGTTGTACATGGGGTGTGTTTGGAACATTTTGTTACCAGCCGAGTCCAAAATTCAGCCGTTCCCCATCTCAGCCCAGAAAGCAGGTAGAACAAGTTTTGTGGTGCCTTTCACCTGCCTACCGGGGTAGTGTAAAAACTACCAACAGAACTCATTTCTGGCACCTTCCTTGGTGGAGTTGTGCATGGGGTGTGTTTGGAACATTTTGTCACCAGCCGAGTCCAAAATTCAGCCGTTCCCCATCTCAGCCCAGAAAGCAGGTAGAACAAGTTTTGTGGTGCCTTTCAGCTGCTACAGGGGTAGTGTAAAAACTACCAACAGAACTCCTTTCTGGCACCTTCCCCGGTGGAGCTGTGCATGGGGTGTGTTTGGAACATTTTGTTACCAGCCGAGTCCAAAACTCAGCCGTTCCCCATCTCAGCCCAGAAAGCAGGTAGAACAAGTTTTGTGGTGCCTTTCAGCTGCCTACCGGGGTAGTGTAAAAACTACCAACAGAACTCGTTTCTGGCACCTTCCCCGGTGGAGTTGTGCATGGGGTGTGTTTGGAACATTTTGTCACCAGCCAAGTCCAAAACTCAGCGATTCCCCATCTCAGCCCAGAAAGCAGTAGAACAAGTTTTGTGGTGCCTTTCAGCTGCCTACCGGGGTAGTGTAAAAACTACCAACAGAACTCCTTTCTGGCACCTTTGCCGGTGGAGCTGTGCATGGGGTGTGTTTGGAACATTTTGTTACCAGCCGAGTCCAAAATTCAGCCGTTCCCCATCTCAGCCCAGAAAGCAGGTAGAACAAGTTTTGTGGTGCCTTTCAGCTGCCTACCGGGGTAGTGTAAAACCTACCAACAGAACTCGTTTCTGGCACCTTCCCCGGTGGAGTTGTGCATGGGGTGTGTTTGGAACATTTTGTCAGCAGCCGAGTCCAAAATTCAGCGATTCCCCATCTCAGCCCAGAAAGCAGGTAGAACAAGTTTTGTGGTGCCTTTCAGCTGCCTACCGGGGTAGTGTAAAACCTACCAACAGAACTCGTTTCTGGCACCTTCCCCGGTGGAGTTGTGCATGGGGTGTGTTTGGAACATTTGTCACCAGCCAAGTCCAAAACTCAGCGATTCCCCATCTCAGCCAGAAAGCAGGTAGAACAAGTTTTGTGGTGCCTTTCAGCTGCCTACCGGGGTAGTGTAAAAACTACCAACAGAACTCGTTTCTGGAACCTTCCCGGTGGAGTTGTACATGGGGTGTGTTTGGAACATTTTGTTACCAGCCGAGTCCAAAATTCAGCCGTTCCCCATCTCAGCCCAGAAAGCAGGTAGAACAAGTTTTGTGGTGCCTTTCAGCTGCCTACCGGGGTAGTGTAAAAACTACCAACAGAACTCGTTTCTGGCACCTTCCCCGGTGAGTTGTGCATGGGGTGTGTTTGGAACATTTTGTCAGCAGCCGAGTCCAAAATTCAGCGATTCCCCATCTCAGCCCAGAAAGCAGGTAGAACAAGTTTTGTGGTGCCTTTCAGCTGCCTACCGGGGTAGTGTAAAAACCTACCAACAGAACTCGTTTCTGGCACCTTCCCCGGTGGAGTTGTGCATGGGGTGTGTTTGGAACATTTTGTCACCAGCCAAGTCCAAAACTCAGCGATTCCCCATCTCAGCCCAGAAAGCAGGTAGAACAAGTTTTGTGGTGCCTTTCAGCTGCCTACCGGGGTAGTGTAAAAACTACCAACAGAACTCGTTTCTGGAACCTTCCCGGTGGAGTTGTACATGGGGTGTGTTTGGAACATTTTGTTACCAGCCGAGTCCAAAATTCAGCCGTTCCCCATCTCAGCCCAGAAAGCAGGTAGAACAAGTTTTGTGGTGCCTTTCAGCTGCCTACTGGGGTAGTGTAAAAACTACAAACAGAACTCGTTTCTGGCACCTTCCCGGTGGAGTTGTACATGGGGTGTGTTTGGAACATTTTGTTACCAGCCGAGTCCAAAATTCAGCCGTTCCCCATCTCAGCCAGAAAGCAGGTAGAACAAGTTTTGTGGTGCCTTTCACCTGCCTACCGGGGTAGTGTAAAAACTACCAACAGAACTCATTTCTGGCACCTTCCTTGGTGGAGTTGTGCATGGGGTGTGTTTGGAACATTTTGTCACCAGCCGAGTCCAAAATTCAGCCGTTCCCCATCTCAGCCCAGAAAGCAGGTAGAACAAGTTTTGTGGTGCCTTTCAGCTGCCTACAGGGGTAGTGTAAAAACTACCAACAGAACTCCTTTCTGGCACCTTCCCCGTGGAGCTGTGCATGGGGTGTGTTTGGAACATTTTGTTACCAGCCGAGTCCAAACTCAGCCGTTCCCCATCTCAGCCCAGAAAGCAGGTAGAACAAGTTTTGTGGTGCCTTTCAGCTGCCTACCGGGGTAGTGTAAAAACTACCAACAGAACTCGTTTCTGGCACCTTCCCCGGTGGAGTTGTGCATGGGGTGTGTTTGGAACATTTTGTCACCAGCCAAGTCCAAAACTCAGCGATTCCCCATCTCAGCCCAGAAAGCAGGTAGAAACAAGTTTTGTGGTGCCTTTCAGCTGCCTACCGGGGTAGTGTAAAAACTACCAACAGAACTCCTTTCTGGCACCTTTGCCGGTGGAGCTGTGCATGGGGTGTGTTTGGAACATTTTGTTACCAGCCGAGTCCAAAATTCAGCCGTTCCCCATCTCAGCCCAGAAAGCAGGTAGAACAAGTTTTGTGGTGCCTTTCAGCTGCCTACCGGGGTAGTGTAAAACCTACCAACAGAACTCGTTTCTGGCACCTTCCCCGGTGGAGTTGTGCATGGGGTGTGTTTGGAACATTTTGTCAGCAGCCGAGTCCAAAATTCAGCGATTCCCCATCTCAGCCCAGAAAGCAGGTAGAACAAGTTTTGTGGTGCCTTTCAGCTGCCTACCGGGTAGTGTAAAACCTACCAACAGAACTCGTTTCTGGCACCTTCCCCGGTGGAGTTGTGCATGGGGTGTGTTTGGAACATTTTGTCACCAGCCAAGTCCAAAACTCAGCGATTCCCCATCTCAGCCCAGAAAGCAGGTAGAACAAGTTTTGTGGTGCCTTTCAGCTCCTACCGGGGTAGTGTAAAAACTACCAACAGAACTCGTTTCTGGAACCTTCCCGGTGGAGTTGTACATGGGGTGTGTTTGGAACATTTTGTTACCAGCCGAGTCCAAAATTCAGCCGTTCCCCATCTCAGCCCAGAAAGCAGGTAGAACAAGTTTTGTGGTGCCTTTCAGCTGCCTACCGGGGTAGTGTAAAAACTACCAACAGAACTCGTTTCTGGCACCTTCCCCGGTGGAGTTGTGCATGGGGTGTGTTTGGAACATTTTGTCAGCAGCCGAGTCCAAAATTCAGCCGTTCCCCATCTCAGCCCAGAAAGCAGGTAGAACAAGTTTTGTGGTGCCTTTCAGCTGCCTACCGGGGTAGTGTAAAACCTACCAACAGAACTCGTTTCTGGCACCTTCCCCGGTGGAGTTGTGCATGGGGTGTGTTTGGAACATTTTGTCACCAGCCAAGTCCAAAACTCAGCGATTCCCCATCTCAGCCCAGAAAGCAGGTAGAACAAGTTTTGTGGTGCCTTTCAGCTGCCTACCGGGGTAGTGTAAAAACTACCAACAGAACTCGTTTCTGGAACCTTCCCGGTGGAGTTGTACATGGGGTGTGTTTGGAACTATTTGTTACCAGCCGAGTCCAAAATTCAGCCGTTCCCCATCTCAGCCCAGAAAGCAGGTAGAACAAGTTTTGTGGTGCCTTTCAGCTGCCTACCGGGGTAGTGTAAAAACTACCAACAGAACTCGTTTCTGGCACCTTCCCCGGTGGAGTTGTGCATGGGTGTGTTTGGAACATTTTTGTCAGCAGCCGAGTCCAAATTCAGCGATTCCCCATCTCAACCCAGAAAGCAGGTAGAACAAGTTTTGTGGTGCCTTTCAGCTGCCTACCGGGGTAGTGTAAAACCTACCAACAGAACTCGTTTCTGGCACCTTCCCGGTGGAGTTGTGCATGGGGTGTGTTTGGAACATTTTGTCACCCAGCCAAGTCCAAAACTCAGCGATTCCCCATCTCAGCCCAGAAAGCAGGTAGAACAAGTTTTGTGGTGCCTTTCAGCTGCCTACCGGGGTAGTGTAAAAACTACCAACAGAACTCGTTTCTGGCACCTTCCCGGTGGAGTTGTACATGGGGTGTGTTTGGAACATTTTGTTACCAGCTGAGTCCAAAATTCAGCCGTTCCCCATCTCAGCCCAGAAAGCAGGTAGAACAAGTTTTGTGGTGCCTTTCAGCTGCCTACCGGGGTAGTGTAAAAACTACCAACAGAACTCCTTTCTGGCACCTTCCCCGGTGGAGTTGTACATGGGGTGTGTTTGGAACATTTTGTCACCAGCCGAGTCCAAAACTCAGCGATTCCCCATCTCAGCCCAGAAAGCAGGTAGAACAAGTTTTGTGGTGCCTTTCAGCTGCCTACCGGGGTAGTGTAAAAACTACCAACAGAACTCGTTTCTGGCACCTTTCCCGGTGGAGTTGTACATGGGGTGTGTTTGGAACATTTTGTTACCCAGCCGAGTCCAAAATTCAGCCGTTCCCCATCTCAGCCCAGAAAGCAGGTAGAACAAGTTTTGTGGTGCCTTTCAGCTGCCTACCGGGGTAGTGTAAAAACTACCAACAGAACTCGTTTCTGGCACCTTCCCGGTGGAGTTGTACATGGGGTGTGTTTGGAACATTTTGTTACCAGCCGAGTTCAAAATTCAGCGATTCCCCATCTCAGCCAGAAAGCAGGTAGAACAAGTTTTGTGGTGCCTTTCAGCTGCCTACCGGGGTAGTGTAAAAACTACCAACAGAACTCGTTACTGGCACCTTCCCCGGTGGAGTTGTGCATGGGTGTGTTTGGAACATTTTGTTAGCAGCCGAGTCCAAAACTCAGCGGTTCCCCATCTCTGCCCAGAAAGCAGGTAGAAAAACTTTTGTGGTGCCTTTCAGCTGCCTTCCGGGGTAGTGTAAAAACTACCGACAGAACTTGTTTCTGGCTCCTTTGCCAGTGAGCTGTGCATGGGGTGTGTTTGGAACATTTTGTTACCAGCCGAGTCCAAAATTCAGCCGTTCCCCATCTCAGCCCAGAAAGCAGGTAGAACAAGTTTTGTGGTGCCTTTCAGCTGCCTACTGGGGAGTGTAAAAACTACCAACAGAACTCATTTCTGCACCTTCCTTGGTGGAGTTGTGCATGGGGTGTGTTTGGAACATTTTGTCACCAGCCGAGTCCAAAATTCAGCCGTTCCCCATCTCAGCCCAGAAAGCAGGTAGAACAAGTTTTGTGGTGCCTTTCAGCTGCCTACTGGGGTAGTGTAAAAACTACCAACAGAACTCGTTTCTGGCACCTTTGCCGGTGGAGCTGTGCATGGGGTGTGTTTGGAACATTTTGTTACCAGCCGAGTCCAAAATTCAGCCGTTCCCCATCTCAGCCCAGAAAGCAGGTAGAACAAGTTTTGTGGTGCCTTTCAGCTGCCTACCGGGGTAGTGTAAAAACTACCAACAGAACTCGTTTCTGCACCTTCCCCGGTGGAGTTGTGCATGGGGTGTGTTGGAACATTTTGTCAGCAGCCGAGTCCAAAACTCAGCGATTCCCCATCTCAGCCCAGAAAGCAGGTAGAACAAGTTTTGTGGTGCCTTTCAGCTGCCTACTGGGGTAGTGTAAAAACTACCAACAGAACTCGTTTCTGGCACCTTCCCCGGTGGAGTTGTACATGGGGTGTGTTTGGAACATTTTGTCACCAGCCGAGTCCAAAATTCAGCCGTTCCCCATCTCAGCCCAGAAAGCAGGTAGAACAAGTTTTGTGGTGCCTTCAGCTGCCTACCGGGGTAGTGTAAAAACTACCAACAGAACTCGTTTCTGGCACCTTCCCGGTGGAGTTGTGCATGGGGTGTGTTTGGAACATTTTGTCAGCAGCCGAGTCCAAAATTCAGCGATTCCCCATCTCAGCCCAGAAAGCAGGTAGAACAAGTTTTGTGGTGCCTTTCAGCGCCTACCGGGGTAGTGTAAAAACTACCAACAGAACTCGTTTCTGGCACCTTCCCCGGTGGAGTTGTGCATGGCTGTGTTTGGAACATTTTGTCACCAGCCGAGTCCAAAATTCAGCAGTTCCCCATCTCAGCCCAGAAAGCAGGTAGAACAAGTTTTGTGGTGCCTTTCAGCTGCCTACTGGGGTAGTGTAAAAACTACCAACAGAACTCATTTCTGGCACCTTCCCCGGTGGAGTTGTGCATGGGTGTGTTTGGAACATTTTGTCAGCAGCCGAGTCCAAAATTCAGCGATTCCCCATCTCAGCCCAGAAAGCAGGTAGAACAAGTTTTGTGTGCCTTTCAGCTGCCTACCGGGGTAGTGTAAAACTACCAACAGAACTCGTTTCTGGCACCTTCCCGGTGGAGTTGTGCATGGGGTGTGTTTGGAACATTTTGTCACCAGCCAAGTCCAAAACTCAGCGATTCCCCATCTCAGCCCAGAAAGCAGGTAGAACAAGTTTTGTGGTGCCTTTCAGCTGCCTACCGGGTAGTGTAAAAACTACCAACAGAACTCGTTTCTGGCACCTTCCCGGTGGAGTTGTACATTGGGGTGTGTTTGGAACATTTTGTTACCAGCCGCGTCCAAAATTCAGCCGTTCCCCATCTCAGCCCAGAAAGCAGGTAGAACAAGTTTTGTGGTGCCTTTCAGCTGCCTACCGGGGTAGTGTAAAAACTACCAACAGAACTCGTTACTGGCACCTTCCCGGTGGAGTTGTACATGGGGTGTGTTTGGAACATTTTGTTACCAGCCGCGTCCAAAATTCAGCCGTTCCCCATCTCAGCCCAGAAAGCAGGTAGAACAAGTTTTGTGGTGCCTTTCAGCTGCCTACCGGGGTAGTGTAAAAACTACCAACAGAACTCGTTTCTGGCACCTTCCCCGGTGGAGTTGTACATGGGTGTGTTTGGAACATTTTGTCACCAGCCGAGTTCAAAATTCAGCGATTCCCCAT